>NW_017263680.1:55880-133540 GCF_001662655.1 Pseudogymnoascus verrucosus
GGGGGGGGGGGGGGATGTGTGTATTTTTATATGCTTTTTTGATTTGATGACTTTTGGGTTGCGTGTTACAGCGGATTTTGTATATGTTTTTTTTTTGGATTTAGATGGGTAGAATTGGAATGGGGGATGGGGGGTACTATATATATATGGTGGCGGAAAAGCTCTACGAGGCACACTGGAAAGTAGATTTGGAGCGGTGGCTTGGTTTGGTCTGGGAGGGAAGGAGCCAAGAAGGGCTTTTTTTATTATTACCTCGGGTGAGAGGGGTACGGCGGGATGCGGGAAGGAGCGAGTTGGGGGCGTACAATGTAGGGACAGGGCGGGGGGTTGCAGTTGGGAAATGAGATCTTGAAAGGCATGTGATCAGTCGAAATACTTATGAGAGTTCGAAGACTTGTGACTTATACTGTTATTCTTATGTGAAGCTATTCGCACAGACTAAGCTAAGCTAACCTAACCTTTGAAGAAGGTAGCTTCGATCGGGGATGGTGGATGGTTACCCCAGATCTCGGATCAACCTTCCTCCCTCCCCGCCCCCGAACTTGCTCCAGTGCAGTGGCCGTCAGACGCTAATTCAGACCCCTAAACCTTATCCCGACCCATTTGCGGGGAACGCGCTGATGTGCCAGGGAGGTTCCCTCTTACTTCCCGGTTGAACAGAAGCAGAACATTCGATCAATCTTTGGCAAAAATGCCATTCTTGCAAGCCCAAAAAATCGTCAGGTAATTACTTTTCTACCGCAGTAATAACGGCCAACGACCTAACCTGCACACACCACCACTACACCTTGCTATACAGAACACAAAGATATATTAATTAACCTACTCAACTTACCCCACCCCCCCAATCCCCCATAGGCAAAACAAACACCCTGACAGCCCACGCGCCACGAATAAAGTTTAACCCACACCTTTTTCCACCAGTGACAGCTGTTGATCGAAGCTTAACACAAAGAAGAACCGCCTGCCACGCCCGCGCGCGCATCGCCAATCCCCTCGGTTCTCCACGGACTCGATTCGATACGACACGGTAGGGAGTGCCGGCCGGGCATCCGGGTGCGGGGGAATGGCAGGACTGGGATTGGGGATTCAGGCACGACGGATGCCCGGGGGGGGGGGGGTGCGACCTAAGATGCGCATTGTCTGGAAGGGGGTGTGTGGTGATCTATATTGGGGGGAGGGGGCAACAGACGAAATGGGGAAGTGCTGGGGATTAGCCTGTTTGTGTTTAATCAAGAAGAGGGAGCGGTTTTTTATGGGCTTTGGTTACCGAGGTGTGTGGAGAGGGAGAGGGTATATGTTGATGGATATCATATATACCCTCAACCTTTCTCACCTTCAAGGTTTGCCTCCTCTACATCACGCAGAAGTCCCCAGCAGCTCCCCTTAGCAGCAATCCTGTCAAGACAAGCAACCATGCGCTTCCTCGGCGCCTCCCTCGCCGTGCTGGCCTACGCCGGCCCAGCTCTGTCTCAGACAGCTATCACCGTCAACACCGCCACCCAACTCCAACAAATGGACGGCTTCGGCGTCTCGCAAGCCTTCAAGCGCGCCGCCGAATTCCAAGCCATGTCCTCGGGCCCGCGCAAACAAGGCCTCGACTACCTCTTCAGCACCACCACCGGCGCCGGCCTGACCATCATCCGCAACCGCATTGGTTCCGGCGGCGCAGGCGACAGCATCTTACCCACCAGCCCTGGCTCACCGGGGGGTACACCCAAGTACCAGTTCGATGGGAATGATGAGGGGCAGGTGTGGTTTTCGCAGCAGGCGATGGCGTATGGGGTTAGTACTATCTATGCGGATGCGTGGAGCGCGCCGGGGTTCATGAAGACGAATGGGAATGAGAATGGGGGAGGGTATTTGTGTGGGAGTTCCGGGCACGCGTGTTCGAGTGGGGATTGGAGACAGGCGTTTGCGAATATGTTGGTGCAGTATGTGAAGTACTATGCCGGTGTCGGGGTGCCGATTACGCATTTGGGGTTCTTGAATGAGCCGGACTATGTGTGAGTTCTTTCTCTTCCCCAAGGCCGTGGTTGGTTTGAAGAAAGAGAGGGCCAGGCTAATGTGACACCCAAGCCCAACATACTCCGGCATGCAATCCGACGGCACCAACGCCGCCTCCTTCATCCCCACCCTCTCCGCGGCCGTCAAAGCCGCCGGTCTCAGCGTCAAACTCACCTGCTGCGACGCCATGGGCTGGGAAAGCCAAAAAACCATGACCTCCCAACTCGTCTCCGCAGGAATGGAGCAATACCTCAGCGTGATTACCTCGCACGCTTACACCAGCGACCCCAACAGCGCCATGTCCACCACCCTCAAGAAATGGCAGACCGAGGCGTGCGATCTCAAATCCGCGTGGTCGGCGACGTGGTACTCGAATGGGGGTGCCGCGGAGGGACTTACCTGGGCGACGAAAATACATAATGGGGTTGTTAATGCGGGGTTGTCGGCGTATCTGTATTGGGAGGGCGTGGAGGTTAACCAGTTCCAGGCGTCGTCGTATTTGGTTGCGAGTGATGGATCGACTGTTACGCCGTCGGGGAGGCTGTGGGCTTTTGCGATGTGGTCACGCTTTGTGAGGCCGGGCGCGTACCGTGTGGCTACTACGGGGACGGTGTCGTCGGTGGGGATTGCGGCGTTTAAGAATACGGATGGGGGGGTGGCGGTGGTTATGACGAATACGGGTGGCTCGGCGCAGAGTGTCAAGATCTCGGTCTCGGGACTGGATGTTACGGCTGCTAAAGCGTATCTTACGGATAACAACCACTCCGTCGCCGAAACGGCATCGACCCTCTCTGGCGGCGCCTTGACGGTGTCGGTGCCTGCCCATGCGATGGTGTCAGTCGTGTTGACTGGTGGTGGCGGCGCGACGACTCCGCCGGCTAATACGGATGTGCCGACTAGCACGGTTGTTACGCCGCCGGTGACGACGACGCAGCCGCCGGCGACGGGGACGGTGGAGCATTGGGGACAGTGTGGGGGGAGTGGGTGGACGGGGGGGACGGTTTGTGTGAGTCCGTTTACGTGCCAGGTGTCGAATCAGTGGTATTCGCAGTGTCTGTGAGTGATTCAGGGTGAGAGGGTTAGGGAGAGCCTTGGGGGGAGAGGTTGGGGTGGTTCAGTTTGGAAATAGGGGCAGGGTGGTTTGGCAGCTCGATGAACCGCCAGTCTGGCTGCTCGTTCTTAGACAGTTGGGTCTGGTGGGGATTCAGATTTATGGTACATATATTCAAGAACGTACATATTCCGCACTTTTCGATTGGATAGCTTGAATGTCGTCTGATGTTGGGTCGTAGCTGTGGGGACGGGACGGGTCGTGATTGTGATTGTCATTTATGATCCGTAACACAGAGAATATATAGAGCGACACGGCAACGAGAATGAAGTATGGAAAGCCCAACTATTGCCGGAGATATTGGTTGCCATCACTATATAGCAAGAGAACTGTCGTGCCACAGCGTGCCACGTTGGCGAGATTATGTTGTGAGACACATGGCGACTGCAGGTAGAATATATGTAGAATATAAAGTTTACTTCGAATCCAACAATTCCTCAATGAATCTTCAGGAATTCAAATGGCTATATCAAAACTCCTTATTATAATAAATAATAAATAAGCCCATCGCCTTTCACGTGCGCGTTCTTCGTCTTCATATTATAATTGCCGTCGTTGTTTATGCTCATCCCTGATGTTCCAGCCCCTTTGTCGCCAACGCACGCACCGCCTTATCTTATCGCATTGCCTAGCCAACCACGTCGGACTCACAATTTGTAGAATCCACACGCACCCGCAAGGGTCTCTCAACACTCCAAACATAACACCAAACTCTAGCTCACTTTATATAATATCAACACAATCTCACAAAATTGCGCCCGTTCCTTCTTCCACCACCACCATCGTTCTCTCGTCACATACCTATATTCACGCATAGCTTTACATCTATACTCAGCTCTTGCATTGCTATCCACACGACTAGGACTTAAGATCGTCAATCCCCAGCGTCCAGACCACTATAACTTCATCCCGCCAAGATAAAAAGACCAGGCACCTCATTCTCAGCGCCCACCGCCCCAAATGTTCACCCGAGGCAGGTCGAAAGACCGCACCTCAAGGAAGGTGACTCCGCCATCAGCATCTTACATGTCGAACGATCAATTCGGTTTGAAACCCCCCACACCCCTCCTGCCCCTCCCCCGCGCATCCACACCCCGGAACCACTCTAACAGGGCCAAAAAGCAAACTACCTCGCCGAGCTTCGAGATAACCGCATCGCTCGCCCTGGAGGTGCCCGCCCTGGTCCTGCTCCATCCAACAACCGCATGAGCCTCGACCAAACCAATTTCAAGACATACTCCCCAGCCCCGGCCGCCCCCAGCCCAGTCAACGAAGCCCCAGCCCCTGGACGCGCCGAAAGCATAATCTCCCACCGCCGCGCCCGCTCTTCCATGTCTACATCCTCACGCACCGGCCGCGCCCTCGTCCAGCCCCCCGCACCAGCGGGACCACCTCTTAGCGCCAACGTTGTCGTTCCCAGCGCGACATATATGGTGCGCGGCCAGCGCTGGATGGAGCGCGAGGAGATGACGTCTCTCCGCGATGCGCTCGAAGATATGGATACCAACGAGGAACTCGAGGCCGAAATCAAACTACATGCAGCCGCGCAACAGGAAGCCTCGGACCTAGTATGGAAACACCAGAACCCCCAGCCTACCCCTGAACCGGACGCACCCTACAGGTACCGCGATCACATGCGCAAGAACAGCTACCAGCATGCGCGCGCGCAGAGCGTCGGACCGTATACTGGCCCTGATGCGGTTCCGGTCCTTGGATTCCCGACGAGATCTTTCTCGAACAGTTCGAACGTTAGCACGCAACGCGACCGCGTTTCCAGCGGCTCCTCCACAGGTTCGGACGCCCACCCGGCCCAGCGACCCGGCCAACGTGTTTCCTTTGACGAGCCTCGCGGTCGCGACCCCGTATCACGCAAGGGCGCCAAATCCTACGGCTCACTCGCACATACCATTGGACACGCCCCATCACGCCGCCGGAGCAGCGGGAAACGCAATATCAGCGGCGAATTCCGGTCCTCCTTCACTACGGACCAAATCTGGGAGGAGCCAGGCGCGAGTGATGACGAGGCAGCCAAGGCGGCTGCGATGAAGGGGTCGGCGGATGCGCCGGCGCCGCTGAGGGTTAAGCCTAGGAATCCGCTGAATAGAGTGCAGTTCGAGGCTGATCCCGCGGCGCCGCGCGCGGCGAGCACGCCACCCCTGGAGCTCAAGCCCAGAGAGCGGTTCGAGATCTACAAGAACCCTCCCTCGCAGAGCCGAAATGCTGGGTACACCGCCAACCCCGCGCCCGCCACCGCACCGGCAGATACCACCCCAGCGGACGCCCTCCAACCCCCCGCCGCATCTTCCCCCACCAAAGACGGCCGCGAGATCCGCAGCGACGACATCCGCACCGCGACGACCAAGTCCCTGCGTGACCGCAGCCCGCTGCTCCCCACGCCCAGCGCCGTCTCCGACGCGCCCGGGCGGCCCATCGTAAGCTTTGACCAGACGTGGACGCCGCCTTCGGCGGCGGCGAAGATCAAGACTGAGGCTGATGTGACGCCAGCTGCAGACTATCGACGACCAAGGGTCGAATCGAAATTCGAGGCCACGAGACCCGTCCGCAAAATCGGGGGGCCGAGAGAAGCGGCAGGGAGGGCTTATGGGGGCGATAAGGAAGTTGTCGGGACCGTTGGGCGGGGTCGTGGGGGGGTTGAGGCATTCGTCGAGGTAAAGGGGGGAAGGGTGGAGGAGGAGAGGGGAGAAGTGAGGGGAGGAAATAAGGGTGGAGTAAGGGGAGGAGTTAGGGGTGCGAGAGAGCCATTGGTAAGTACGCAGAGTAGTCCTGATGTTATGGTTCGAGCGGCACCTTCGGCTTCAGTGCCTGCGCCGCCTACGATTTCGGTCGAGGAGGCGCCGACTATCTCGATTAGTTCCGCGCCCTCGATTTCCGTCTCCGAACCACCATCTATTTCCGTTTCTAGCTCACCAGCCATCTCCGTCTCGGCGCCGCCAGCAATTGCAGTTTCTGCACCACCACCGCCATCGATTTCCGTTTCTGCACCACCAGCAATCTCTATCTCAGAGCCGCCAGCAATTTCCGTCTCCCGCCCGCCAGCCATCTCGGTCAATTCAGCACCAACGATTTCCGTCTCCACACCACAAGTTCCCTCTATCGTGGAGCCTTCTACCTCATCTCGCCCTGCTGCCCGCGCCCTTCCCGACCCCAAAGTCCTGGCGCGCAACAAAGACCCCTTCGCGCGTCCTAATCGCATCTCCACAAGCCACTGGTCTCCCGCCCCCGCTCCCGCCGGTGCCCGCGCAACCGCAACCTGCCATTACTGCCGGCACCCAATTGCCGGGCGCGTGATAGCGCTAGCTGGCCATGCCGAGCGCTGGCATCCGGGTTGCTTCTCCTGCCACTGCTGCCGCACGCAGCTCGCTGATTTCGAGATCAAGCCCGAGCCCGAGGCGGAACGTGCCGCTAGGTTGGATCGGATTGCAAGGCGGCAAGGCGGAGAGGTAGTAGAAGGCGACGATGAAGGTGGCGCAAGGGCACAGGATGATGGCGATGAGAGGTTAAGGTTCTACTGCCATCTCGACTGGCACGAGCTATTTGCACCAAGGTGCCGCCACTGCAAGACCCCTATCGTTGGATCGCATGTCGTAGCGATGGGCGCACACTTCCACACCGAACACTTCTTCTGCGCGGAGTGCGGAGATCCTTTCCCACCTGGCAGTGCGCATGTGGAGTTAGAAGGGTATGCATGGTGCACAGAGTGCGTGGCTGTGCGAACGGAGCGGCGCGCGCCGAAATGCGGGTTGTGCAAGAAACCGGTTGTGGGACGCGTGGTGGGTGCGTTGGGGAGGGAGTTCCATGAGGATTGCTTTCGGTGTGGGGAGTGTGGGGGGGGGTTTGGGGATGGGGAGATCTTTTTGAGGGGGGATGTGGGGGTGGCGTGTCGGGGGTGTATGGAGAGGGGGTTGAAAGCTTGAGAGGCGGAGGGTAATCACTCTTTATATGTCTCGTTTGTGGTAATACGTCGGTCTTTATGATATTTTCTTTGGTTCGCATGGGTGGGAGCGTGGCGCGTTTTGCGTCTGGACACAGTCATTTTATTTGGATGGGGGAAAAGCATAGGGGTTGGAGCGATGATTGTGGGGGTGGCGAGCGAGACTGTTGTTATGGTCTCGGATAGAGCTTAATTGAGGAGATGATGAAATAAGATGATGTTGATGATTTAGATGCTCAATATTACGTGTGTGATGTTAACTCCCCAGTCAAGGAATCTCCTCATAAACCACATCCTCCGCCCCCAGAGGCACCAGGAAATCCGGTGGCACTTCCTCGGGCAATTGCCTCTTCTCCGCCCACTTCCTCACGGCGTCATAATTTCGACACTTATGCTCGGTATTGAAATCAACAAACGCACTCGGATCCTCGCGAAATGTCCATACTTGTCCCAGCACGCCCACATCAACCGCACACATGAGCTGCTGGCGCAGGATGTCGAGGCAGTGCGTAACGTGAAAGCGGACGACGTGGTCAGCATTAGAGAAGGCACCCTGCCCAAGGGCGTGGTAGTAGTCGTAATTGTAGTAGAGAGCCTGGCGTAGTAGGTTCAGGCAGTGTAGATGGTGTAGGCCTTCGACGTTGGCGGGATAGCCGCCACCGTACTGGGGGGAGATATGGACGTGGGTTTTGGGAGTAAGGCCGGAGCGAGGACCGTCGGAGGGGGAGACGACAAATGCGCGGTCTGGAGGAGTCAGTGAAGTTTTGGAGAGGGGTATGAGAGAAAAGGGAGACGGATTGGGAGGGACATACAATCGGTTCCTAGGGAGCCCCAGGCTGCATCTACTTCTGGCCCGGCTGGTTGGCGGAAGGCATTAAGCTTCATGAAGGAGCCATTGAAGCGTTGGAGGTTGTAATGGAGACCAATCCTTTCTTTTACTAAAGGTGCTAAAGATTGATTAGCTCGAGGTATGGGTGGACAGGACTTTCATTATGACATACAGTAATGAGAGACATGGCCTCCGCAGAAGCTATCGGCGTCGAAAAGTCTATGGCTGCCAATCCAGATGCCGGCCAGGAATATGATGACAGAGTAGAGAAGGAATAAGGAACTGATGCCGTAATGCCAGAGGGGTCGTTTTGGTTTCTTCGTGTAATCATCAGTGCTTGACTGTGAGAGGAGGGTCTCACAGTCGTCATTCTGGGGGATTTTGTTGAAACGAGCTTCCTGATTAGGAGTATGATCAAACATCTTCTTTAAACCGTTGGAATTCTTGAGTATGAAGATGCTTAATGGCATTTTGAATTATAGAGGCGTGTGGATCTCAGAGACTACAGAGACAAGCTCGCAATTTCAAGAGCCGAAAGGATCTTTTCCCGTCGTCAAGCTCGGATGATTGACTGGCATGTACTAAACATGGTAGATAAAGATGGTCATAAGAGTCGAGAGCAACGTCGCAGTGAGGATCCTGCAATAAGTTTATACATGTCGCCTTGAAATGCAGTGACGATATACCGCATGTGACTGCATATCTTAGGAATGGTCTATACAAATCATGAAAAAGAATGGAGCACAAGAGCTGTATTTGTGTATATTCCTGTGTCTCAACTGCTGTATACTCATAATCACATTGCAGTGTACGAAGTTTGTCCCTCTGCATTCTTGTATGTTTATTTGTAAATAGATATAAATACTTATGCCGCCGAAAAGTTCAAATATGGAACGGGTACAGCGGCCAATGTTTGCAGCAACTACTGTTAAAACGAGGCCTGTCAAATTATCTAAGAGTATTTTTTTTAATACCTACTAATAAATTGCACCCAAGAGTGATAGTCTATCGGTTTGGCAATTTTCGGTTGCGTACAGTCTCCCTTCAGGTTTTCGGGCGACACGAGGGCCATAAGGACCGATATTGCATGATGGGCCAAATGACTGGCACTATAATGGCGCAGTTTCATTGTAAGACTACTCCCGCAGATACGAAAGATTTATAGCTCGCCTTGCATTCAACCTCCTACCATTTATGTTTCACAACAGGAGAAACTCTTCGATGAAAATTTTCCACATCTACTGTCAGGTCATGTGTGACAAATATACATGTGCATATTTGCACACTGTACGACATGCCCTATGACGTTGGAACAGGGTAAGTGAAGCTCCCCTATAACTCTACTGAGCTTTGGCTCTCGTATTGTTGTCGCTATCAATTTTCTCGGGTCTCACGTAAGGAATGGCTGACAATGCCGATATGATCTCGTGGATGATAAGTATGATAAGGAGGGTGAACGGCTCCATACATATGCAGGCATCCCTTCGGCAGCTTCATTCACCGACGTAGTGGCCTCGGATAGACGTAGGATGCCTCATTCTCGTGTTGGCTGCGGCTTTCCTGAGCCAGTCGTCATGTTGCATCACAGGCAATAGCCCAGCTATCACGATGGTCTCACCCATACATGACATAATGGAAGGAAGAAAGCCCGGTGTTGCAAAATTAGAAGCCATCTGTCGAGCTCATCTGGTGACAGTCTTGGTGTTCACCGAGGTACTTACTTTCATACACCCTCTGAGGCTAGAATTATTGCTTATATCTATCTGGTTGAGCCCACCTCTTTATACTCAAAGAATCTGTAGTATTTGCCTCCAAACCATCCGCCGAGAATTAGTCCCAAATATTTTTATCATGAAGTTCCATATAAATGTGGTTGCCCTGGTGGCATTGATCTCCTCATGGGTCGTCGTCGCGTTTCCCACTGAAGCTAGGAACGAGGATATTGCTATTGCGGATTCTGCAACCCCAGAAACAACACAGGAGACTCCTGTCCAGACTGACAACGCTGACGAGGACGAGGATGAGGATGAGGACGAAATAGCCGCTGTTTCTAGTTACAAGTACTACGGAAAATACGCCAACTATGGCACATACCACTATAACAAATATGCAACCTACCGCAGGTATAGGCGTGACGCGACGCCGGAACCGGAAACTTCACAGGGGACTCCTGTCGAGGCTGACAACGCCGACGAGGACGAGGATGAGGACGAAATAGCCGCTGTTTCTAGTTACAAGGACTACGGAAAATACGCCAACTATGGCAAATATCCTCCCCCGGGATATGACCAGTACGGAACATACGTAAAATACCCGTCGAAGCGCAGTAGTTTTAGATCTACAAAGTACGGTTCATACGATGACTACGACCCACCCAACAATGGTAAATATACGGATTATCACTCCTATAAACCTGACGGCCTTCCAGAACAGGGCAATGATGGCGGCAAGAGCAATAAGTATGGCTCGTATAATGGCTACGCACGGCCGAATTATGGCAATTACACACACTATCCAAATTCCAGACGCGACAAAGTGGCAGACACAACTATTGACTTTGCCAAATACACCAAGTATGGTAAGCCGCCCGGAGGCTACGATAAATACCCTGGCTATGTCAACTATGAGCGTTATAAAGAGAGTGTTGCCAACACCGCTGATGACACTCCTCCAACACGGTGGAATTATAGACGAGATCTTGCTCCTCAGGGAGAGAGTTCTGCCGATGCTGCTGGTACCGTTGTTTCAGGAGTGTTGTCTTATGGAACTATTGGTCCGTTCGGAGTAAAAAGGCGTGAGATGGCCCCGGAGAGTGACACACAGGATAGAAAATATGCAAAATATGGTTTGTCTGCTCCGCAAATGCGATCGGATAATAGCTAATTCGCACTGATAGGGGGCAAAATATTGCCATAAATCTCAGTAAAGAGTAAAGAGCCTTGGCCGGGATGTCTGTAAGAAGACGATGGTGCTTTTTGAGACATATCGCAGGGCATTTGGGGCAGATCGCAGGCTTGGTTTCTTAAAAGCCGGTAGTCCACGGCTTTTAATTTTAAAATTCTCCGAATCAATGGTACCTTTTCTACGCATATGCATAGACTCATCGTGTTATAAGAAATTGAATACCTACTTTAAAAATTAGGAAATAGCTCGTTGGACCTAGATCGTGAGACCTGGCTGATGGATAATTATTAATGACTAAATAATAGAAAAAAAGTGATAAATATAGATAACAGCAACACGTAACAAAAATGCCACCGAAAGCACCATTATTCGATACATGAGAGAAATAAAAATCCGGTGACTCTTAAAGCATGTTTGTAAATTCTCCACGAAAATAATGTATTAATAGTAGGTCGTGTGCTGTCGAAATGTTTGAAGCTCACTGCACGTCCACTGGTCTTGGCGCAGTTGAGAGGATTTCTGGCGAGACCAGATTGGTTGCCATGGTAGCCAACATAACGTTGGGTAACAGCTGGGACGAAGCCCATGATTGCCAGACTCAAGAACTTCTACTACAAAACTCCGACCCTAAGGATTTTACACCTGAAATATAATTAAGGCTATTTTACTCTGATTGCTTTGCGTTACTATCGCGAAGTTCCAAGCTACCAGATTCCATATCTACCCCGCCACTTGTGTAAACAAACCGGACATACTGATCAGGGAGCAGCGTTGTACCCACACAGCTACAAGTCAAGCCGACCGAGATCCCTACGAACTTAAATCAAATACAATTTGACAAAAATATCGAAACAAACACACATCAACTCCATAGGCGGCGCCGTCATGCGTTTGCGAACGCTAGTACCCGCACTCTCGGCACTCCTCCTCGCCCCTCCCTCAACGACCGCCTCTCATCTCCGTGCCTCCCCCTTCTCCGCCGCATACCTATCCACCAGCACTTTCGACTCCCTCATAAAGCGCCAAAGCTGTCCCGCAGACTACAACTCCTGCGCCAGCCTCTCCGCCCCCAATTCTGCCTCGAACTGCTGCGCCGCCTCATCCCTCTGCGCCCTCGACAATGCTGGCAACATAGCCTGCTGCCCCCTCGGCTCCTACTGCACCGGCATAATCTCCATCGCGCCCTCTCCAACCACATCACATACAGGGCCTATAACCTCCGCCCCGACAGAAACGCAAACCGCCGCCCCAGCAACGGGCTACGTCCCAAACACATTCTATCCGTTTCCGATCATCTTCGCCTCCGGAACAAACTTTGGTGATAAGGCGCAATGCGAGGCGGCTTATGAGTCGTGTGCGGGATACTATCAGCAGTGCACGCAGCGGCTTGAGGGTGGGGGCGGAGGATTTGGTGTCACAGTTGCGGGACCAGGAGGTGGGATAACGGTTGCGGGAGGGGCAGGCGTGAGTGTGGGGATTGAGAGTGCGACAAAGATCTGTTCATCGCTGAGTGGGGAGGCGTGTCCGGGGACTGCGGCAACGTGTACGGCTGCTGGGGATGGCACGGATAATGGGGCGGGGGTGGCTACGACAACGCCCAGCCAAACGGGGTTTGTTGTTGGTGATCCGGGGGCTGGTGCGGCTCCTGGAATAGAAGTTGGGAGGTGGGGGTTGGGGATGGTGGTTATCGTGGGGTTGGTTACTGGTTGGGGGATCTGATTAAGGATACTTTTGGTTGTTGAGGGCGATTGTTATACGCAGAAACGAAACGGATGATTTGAGCGCGGGATATACGACGATGTGGACATGTATCATGATCGAATTTTTGCAGCTACGGCGTTCCGAGTTTCATTAGCGGGTTGGATTTACAGCGCTGTTTGTCTGGAACAGAAGACCAGACGGGCTGGGCCTGAAGCATCAGAATTATGTGTCTATTGGAAGGACCTACATGAGCGAGGAAATGGGTATGTACTGGATCGATGTTATCATCTCCACGGAATATCATAAAGCGATCTTGGCTTAATTGATATAAGTATGGTTTGTAAACTATGTCTTGGCATTCAATCACTTGGAGATGCAGAACCTGTGTGAGAGCGAACGTCGAATTGCGTATATAGAAAACCTTCTGTTCTGTAATGATATTTAATGTAACGACAGAGCGTCTTTCAGGCTATTTTGCTTCTGCTCCTGTCTTGTTACAACCCCCAATCTCTCTTCCTTTCTCCTGGCAGAACACTTCGCTACAGCCACCATAGCTCCTGAGAGAATTCCTTAACCATATGACAACACTTAACAGCACTTCTAGATATTTATTAACGTAGATGTGTTGATGGAAATTTGACGTCAAATTGTAATTTTTAAGCCGAGTGCCAATGAGGGGCAATTTCGCTTGAGTACAAAAATTCGTTCCCTATAATGATATGAGAGAGACGGGAGAGTGATGAGAGAGATATGAGAGAGACAAGAGAAAGACAAGGGAGAAATGAGAGTTGAGATGGCGAGAGAGAGAAGTGCCGAGCAAATCATGTTTAAACATCTAAAGAACACGGCATTACCCGAAGGGTACGTATGAGTTGTGATAGCATAAAACATGAAACATAACCGACTATGCGTAAACATCTAAAGAAAACGGCATTACCCGAAGGGCATTATAACCCCACATCTACTAATCTTTTCTAGAATTGGGGAGCAAGTATTACGCAGCTTCATGTGACTTAATTCTGTAACCAACAAGAGAGCCACGTCACCTAAACCTTCTCAATAATGAGAAACAACACATGCAGTCGAGTTTTCGTGACTATATTCCTGCCTCTCGTTGAGAAAGTAGAAAAAGCTTCGCCTTAATGCTTACGTCTTTAGAAACGACGACGGGGTCTACAATATCCACGCCTAGCAAGGAGTCAAAAGCTTCCCTTCTTAGCTAATTTAGCATGACCTTGAGAAGTATTAAAGCAAAGGAAATCTCTCCTCAAATGCTTTCTTTTCACCCTCGTTATCTAACATCATCTTCACAGTTATTCACTTAGCTTCAAACGTTACTTTACATTCCTCCTTCCTAAATTATTTCCAAGAACCCACTACCACAACCACCTTCAAAATGCATTGTTCATTCTCTACCACTGTCATTGCTGCTTTCAGCATGCTCTCTGTTGTCTGCGCTGGTCCTATTGCTTCTCGCAAAGTTTGCGGTGCTGCTCCTGTTGGAACAGTGGCTCAGACCCCTCTCTTGCAGCCAACTGGAATCAGTGAGCCCTATTCTTTCTCAATCCCTTGACACTTCTAACATTAACAGCCACTGCATCCGCCTGCGCTACTCAGTGCAAAGGCAACACAGCATGTCTCTCATTCCTCTTCGGACTTGTCGATGGCGTAGACAAATGCATACTCTACTCCGTTCCAGCATCCTCGCTCCCTCCTCAAACCAACCTCGTTGCCTATGATATCGCCTGTACCTCCATTCCTTCTGTTGTCCCAACAGCTGCCAACCCAGGCGGACTTCGCACCCGACAAACTCAAGGGACCCATGCCAACCCCTTGAATGCAGCCCCAGCAGGCGCACCAGCACCCATTGACACTCCTAAGGTCAACAATTTGGCCGCCTGCCTTGCATCCTGCAAGGGCAACCCATCCTGCATCGCCTATACCTTCAAGTCTGGTGTCTGTAAGCTTTTCGGCCCCACAAAGGCCAAGCGTGCCGAGGGCGTTGCAACTGGTGCTGGAAAGGCAGGTGCTGGAAAAGCAGCTCAGGATCATGCTTCTAGCTCAGATGGCGCTGTCCTACAAACACCAGTTGCGACCCACGAGGCTCCGCTTAACGCTATCCCAGCAGGCGCACCAGCACCCATTGACACTCCTAAGGTCAACGATTTGGCCGCCTGCCTTGCATCCTGCAAGGGCAACCCATCCTGCATCGCCTATACCTTCGAGTCTGGTGCCTGCAAGCTCTTTAACTAGGCCATCTATTAGAGCTTCTTTGAACCAAGTGAGGCTTGGGTAGTCAAGGTTATGTTGTGGGCAGATGTGTTTGCATGTTGATTTAAATTTTGGCGTTTCTTTTCTCTTCTGTTTGCAAAATGTCTGTCCCTACAATCTCTGTATCATTCATAGAAAATCTCCGACATTGGTCGGGGGATCAATAAAAGCTGTACTATTTTGATCGTCTCTTGTCTTTAGAACTCTCAGACCTCTATGCATCTGTGGGCTGCTAGTCCTGATATACTCTCGTCTAATATGAGCAACGTATAGAAACACCAAAAACAGAACGAATGTATAAGCATATACCAACAAGGTATATAAGCGTAGGGAATTATATAGTGCGGATGTTGCTTTTATTATCTATTAGAAGGTAGAGTACTGGCGAGTATAATGGGGGATGAAGGCGTAAATGAGCCAAGAGAGGATAAAAGCGCGCGCGAGGGAAAAGGGATTTACAGAATTACCTCAATCGGTTCCTGCCTTATAAAGGCTCCCACGGAGATATACCTCACCTCTCACCATCGTACCTCTCACCGTCGTACCTCTCACCGTCGTACCTCTCACTGCCGTCCCCATGTGACTCTCCCTCCTCCCCCTCTCCATCCACACCCTCCATCACAGTAAGTTAGCGGCACAGCAACAATCCGGATCAACAACAACACCCCTACGTTACCAAATGCCGCCGCGCCAAGGAACAGCCACACCACAATGCTGCAGCCTCCTCCTCCACTGTCACCCATGGAGCCCACCCACCCATGTACTGTACAGTACCATGCAGGCTGATACATAACCGCGCCAGGGATGGCCATCTAGCACTGGTTCTTGGACGGGGTGGGATGTTTCGATCTTTCCGTGTACCCCTAATGAAAGGGAGCTTCGTGTTTAGGCTGTGTTTCTGGTGTTTCTGGTGTTTCTGGTGTTTCTGATGGTGATGGGTGGTGATGGGTGGTGATGGGTGGGGACAGGTTGGGGTGTTGTAGGTGTTTCTTGATGTGTTTCTTTTGTGGCGGGGATGAAGGATCTGTGGGTACGGTACGGACTAGGTGGGATGGGGATGGGGATGGGACTGACTGACTAACAGCACCCACAGCTGTTAGTAGTGTGTTTGTATGGTAGGTATGGCAGGTACGGGAGGGACAGAGTGTAGGACTGCAAACAGTAACAACCCCACACGTCTGCCTGCATCGTATAAGTAACCCTAAAATAATTCCCACACATCAAATGATTTCTTTTTAAATCTACCTTCGAGAGCTGTTCATACAGGATATGATATATCACTAGTCTCACGATCGTGAATACTCATCCAATTCGGGCGTCGCATGCTCAGTTCCCTAACCCACTCCGACTTCTCTTCAATCCTTAAGCATTCTGGCTGTATGAGGTCCACCACCAGATCCTTATC
The DNA here is from genome assembly GCF_001662655.1 of Pseudogymnoascus verrucosus. Taxonomy (NCBI): domain Eukaryota; kingdom Fungi; phylum Ascomycota; class Leotiomycetes; order Thelebolales; family Thelebolaceae; genus Pseudogymnoascus; species Pseudogymnoascus verrucosus. The sequence continues at coordinate 72,061 of NW_017263680.1, forward strand.
CTCTAGATCAGGCATTTGCTCCCAGCGGTTCATGGCCTTCAAGATATCCCCACGGTTCCGCATCAACCAAGGATGCACGGTCGTGACATATTCATGAACGGTGACAAAGCCTGGTCCAGACGGAGATGCCGTTACTAGCACGCCGCCCTCCTTGCCTCTTGGTCGGTCGGTGCCGCAGCATTTCAGTAAATGCGGTGGATCTCTATCATTCTCAGGATCATAGTCGGGCAAAGTGCCATACTTGAGAATGTCGCTCTCCGTGTATGAGTCAGGATCGGAATGGTTTTCGTGAAATTCTAACCAGTCCGACTCCCAAATGTTCAAGTCATTGACATTTACTATGATTTCTGACACGGGCGGGTGTGTCGCTGGCGACTTCGAGACGACGTGCCATGGTGTATTTGAACCTCCGCCGACCGATTGCTGGAAATACGGTTCCAGGACGTCAATGTTGTAGGCAGCGGCCATGACGGAAAGAGATGTCTCTAGGGAACCACTATCAAAAGACCAAACGATGCGGACGGCAGCGAGAGTAGGATAAGGCTTGATACTGCGGCTGCGGAGTTCTGAAAATGTTGGATACGTCTCCCGTTCTAGTTGAGAGTCCGAGTCCGAGTCCGCGTCAGATTCAAATTCAGCTTGTCGGTGGAGAATGAGTCGAGGCCTTGGCGCATTGCCAGTGCCGGGAGTGGCGTCAGATGTTAACATTATAGGTAATTATCTGAACTTTGAAAGGAGATGATTACGGACGCAGTGGGGAGATGACAGCTTTTATGAAACTTAGTCAGCTAACTTCCCTGTATTTACCCGCCAAGTCGTTAGCCCGTGCAGGCATCTCAATTGCGTGAAGGTCAAGACCCTGTGGGGCCAAATAAGTCGCAGAGTAGTGATCTGCTTGACCTTATGGCGTTGTATTTTTGGCATGTTAATTGTGCCTATCGTTTCCTCCTCCGAGCGTGCACACGAGTTGCGGTTGGTGGGCCCACGATGCGCCGTGTTGTGACACGCAGATGTGAGAATACTTACAATTCAGCCATCTTTTTGATTAATTCTTAAAATTGAGGGTGGTTTCTACTTTATTTGTCTTATTATCCAGAGCACAAAACGGGGCGTGCCATTCTAAGCCGGGTAAAAATGTATAGCTATGTGATATGTTATTGTCAAAATAAAGAAAGGGAGGGTGCAATTTTCTCATTTCCATCTCCGCAGTCCAAACCTATAAGAAGAAGAGGAAGCCACCTCTCTTAATAGCCCACAAGTTCTTCTCCCAATCTTTATCAAGTTTTCAGTCGAAATAGCAACTATGAAAGCCAACTTCCTATTCTGCTGCTCCCTCTTGGGAGCAGCCCTTGCGGTAACATGCCCTGGCGATACTGGAGTCAACGGCTATGCTAGTGTCGAAGGTGGAACAACTGGCGGAGGAACTGTCACGGCTATAACCGTTACCACCTTGGCCGACTTAAAGGCTAATGCCGGAGCCTCTGGCAGTCGTGTTATCATCGTCAAAGGCACAATCGATACTGGCTCCGCTATCAATGTTGCGAGTGACAAGACCATCAGAGGCTACGACACTTGCGCCACTATTATCGGAGGGTTCTCCATGAACGGAGTCTCAAACATTATCTTCCAGAACCTCAACATCAAGGGCGGGGATGCTGTCGATACGATCGCAAGCAGAAATTCACACCATGTCTGGTATGATCATCTGAGCCTCTCGGATGCTTCTGATGGCCTTCTCGATGTCACTAAAGCATCTGATTACCAGACTGTATCCTGGTGCAAATTCTTTTATACCGATACTACAAACGACCACAGGCTTGCGAGTCTCGTCAGCGCAGGAGGCGGCACTCAACCCGACGACGAGGGCAAGTTGCATTTGACTTACCACCACAACTGGTGGTCGTCAAATGTTGATCAGCGCAGGCCACGGGTCATGTACGGCGATGCTCATATCTACAATAACCAGTACCGCGCGGGAGGTAATTCCTGCTGTATTGGCTTTGGGTCCTACGCGTCGGTCCTTATCGAGAATAACTACTTCCAAGAAGTTAAAAGCCCCCACGAGTTCATGTAAGATGTGTACGCATGGGCCGATGCCACGGGAAATCTCTACGATGACACAACCGGTAGCAAGGACAATGTCTACTTTGGAAGCACAAATGCCGAGGGACAGGAGGACTTCACCGCAGGCCCCTTTACGCCACCATACTCCTACAAGCTAGATGATGCTTCTGCCACTTGTCCAGGGTTGCGCGGGGCCTCGCTAGATAATGATATCTGTGTTAGGGTAGGAAAGTAGCAGCAGTTCAATGTGTTTGATGTCATATGACCAACTTTTGATACTGTTACCTGGTGACTGTACTATCATGAGCATCTAAAATGCGGAAGTTCAACTGAACAGATCGAGGAAAATGTAATATAGTACAAGTGGAGCATAATAATCGGGAGATAAGCCATATATGAGAATTCCATAAACTCCAAACCGGAATCATGTATATACAGTACAAGGTATGCTCAGAAGCAGCCACTCAATCCCCCCAATCCGCTATCTCACATCGCCGCAATGATCCACATTGCTGCCTCCATAGATGTGCCAAGACCGAAACCTACTGTCCCTAGATTATTCCTCGACTCAGCACTCCCCAACATTTATTTTGCTCTGGGTGACCAGCATCAACGCGACAATCATCCCGTAAAGACCTAGATACGATATTAGAACTTAATGGCCTCATCTATTGCTGTCTCCGAGAAAGCTTACCGAGTACTTCTGCGAAGATGAGAATGAGGATCATGGCCACGAATAATTTCGGCTGCTGGGCGACACCGCGAACGCCACCATCGCCAATGATGCCGATCGCGAAGCTGAGATATCGTTAGCTGTATTTCACCCATAGCCTTTGCTTCCCATCCCATATTATCAATATCGACCGATGTCTTTGGCTATTGACACACACATATTTTCCGGCCCAGTTTTTCCATCCTCCTTTCTATCATCTCTCAAAACTCGGCCTCACATGTCGCGTTTTTCCAGGAAAGGAATTTATCACATACCCAGCCGCAAGACCACACAACCCAACACTTATCCCAGCTCCCAACTGCAAAAAGGCGCTGTATATAGGTAACCGCTCCTTCAAGTCTCCCGATATAATAACCGCGACCACGAGCCCGTAAATCGAAAGGATACCCGCGAGAATCGGAGGCATGAGGTCTGTAATAGCACGCCATTAGCAATATCCAGAAAGCCGAATGCAAGAGCAACGTACTCCGAACAATCAGATCAGGGCGCAAGATACTGGAGGCCATGATCCCAATGCTGGATTTAGCCATGCCGTAGGAGGCGCCGAAACAGGTGAAGACGATGGCGGCTGCGCAGCCCATGGCGCCGAAGAATGACTGAGGAGAAGGTTAGCATTATGGATGCTTCCGGGGGTTGTGGTTGCGGCATTGAGGTTGGAGAGAGCTCGTACGGCATAGCTGGGACTGGGGAGCTGTTAGCAGGGGCGCCTGGTGCGGATCGAGCATGGTTTGAACCCATGTAATTCAAGTGCGGGGAAGGCTAACCAGCGATCGTGATCGTAATCCATGGTGGGCAGGTCGTCAGCGAAATCAATTTTTCAAAGGATCGAATGTTGACACAGGAAGTGGTAAAGGATGTTAACACAAGATGCAAGAATTATCTGTGGTTGAAATGCATGGTGCCTCGTACAGCCGGATTGGCGCTGAGGCTGGGCCAAGACGGGCAACGACACATACGTATTACCCGCTCCTCAATTAGGCAACCATAAAATGTACCATAATCGCATTTAAAACATAACGTTACGTGGATTTCGCACTCTAGGTGGGTATTTACCCCAAAACATGTCCAACAGAGCAGAAAATCCGACGTAAAATGTAGATTTAAGATTATGAAGTAAGTGTCTATAAGCCATGGTTTACATGAACCCGAACGGAGCGATTTGGTCTCCCCCTGCGCATCGCCAGCCAGACCAACACATCTGATCCACGACGCAACGATAAAGTAGAAACATTGCCATAAAATACATATATTGATACAAGCCTTTATTCATCCCTTTGTTCTCGTATTGAGAATCAGTGCGACGATTAATCTGTGAACTGTTAGCTGTGAGGGGCCCAATAACGCGACATAACATACCCATAGAGCCCTAGAACCTCAGCAAAAATCAACAGCAAAACCAAGGGCACGAATATCCGCGATTGTTTGATATAAGCTCGTATCCCATGTTCTCCAATGACACCAATCCCATATCCAGCAGCCAGCCCCGTCATGCCCACTGAGATCCCAGCCGCCAAGTGCATGTTTCCGCTGCCAGTCTTCAGTATAGCTTCGTTTAGTTTCCCACCGTGCTGAGTTTTCTTACCTGTACAAAGAGTAGTTCTGCTTTGGCGGAGGGCTCATGTCCCCGACTATGAGCAGAGATACCACGAGCGCATAGACGGAGATGATACCCGCCATGACCGTTGGGAGCAGTGACTGGCATGGTATCAGTTGTCGATTTGGGCATTTGAGATGCAGCTGCAAAATGGAGCCATACCTTCATAACCAAGTCTGGGCGCTCAACACCAACTGCCGCAACTGCCGCACCGGACCTGAATGTCCCATATGCAGCTCCCATGCCTATTGATCGTGTGAGCAACTGCTTTCAGCGAAAACGGAGGCCCCTGGCTCAGTAAGCCGGCGATCAAACACTACGCACATCCAAAAATCATGGCAAAGGCAGCCCCGGCCTGAGAGAATGTTAACTCCGGACCCCTCCATCAAGAACCAGAGAACTCACCATTCCAAGAAACGGCGCAAACTTGGGTGCGCGCTCTGACTCGGCCATCTTTACGTCAGTAGTTTCTGGCGCAACCTGCGGGTGGTTGGGGAAGTGAGATAATGAGGGGGTGAAGATTTGCGTTTATATCTTTGGTAACGAGAAAGATGATGCATTCTCTAGGTATTGTAGAGTAGTACTGCCTAGCCGCCAAGGAATATGATTATGGCGAGGCTGAGCAGCCTGACAGAAACTCGTCCTGAGGATGCAGGGTTACACCAGTGGAGGGCTACTCCCGCCTTTAGTGGCACTTCCCCCGCTTTTCCATCTTATTTTCATCTTGTCAACCATTGAACCTGAACGAACTGCTGCAAGTAATAATGCTAAACCTAGTCTAATAGAATGAATAGTTACACACTAACTCGGCTATACGTACTGTAGTAGCCGCGAGGAAACTGGGCGTCAGGTCCGGTCTGGTGTAGATAAGCTTAAGTATCAGCGGATTAATTGTCTCGGTCGTACTCGCAGGTTTAATGTAGAAAGCGGACAGGCCCCTTCCGTGCTCATCACTTTTGGTCGGAGGGAGTTAGGGCTTAAAAAACGCCACATTTGATAGCATATTTATCTATTTATTGTAATAAAATCAAATTTTATTTGCCGTCAGAAGCGCGATACCCTGCCGCCCCTTCAGCTTATCGGCCAATATTGGCTCGGTTGGAGGCATCCGCAGTTGACCCGTCAGCGGCACAGGTACTGCGCACGGCCGCACCCCAAAACACGAGGGTAAGCAGGGTTAGCCACGTGAGGCATCCCAAGCGCGAACCAAAGTGTATTCTGATAGATGCTTGGCTGCATCGGTTACTCCCTCGGCTATGGCTTTGTATCGTCTCATATTCCATTCATCTGGATCAAGCCTGGGGTCAATTCTCCGACCCCGCAGCGCAGACCCCGCCAGTTCCTCAGAATACTCTCTGCTTCGGACGGGAATTGAGAAGAGTTGGTGCTTTCGCGTTGAACAAGATAGCACTTCAAAAATAGAAATGTGGATACCAAGCACATGTTAGAAAGGGCCACGACGCAGACTATGGCGGCAAGACTATTGGGTTCTATTGAAACCAGCCGCGTACAAGAGGGGCAAGTAAGTTCCCTCGCATTGGTCTCGACTCTCGAACGCATTGACCCCGTTAACGCCACAACGTTCCCACGAGGGACCCCTCCTACGTCGCTGATCTTAAACTAAAATCTGTTATAGTTCCCCCAGATTTTCAGCCCTTGGAATTCAATTTAAATGCTACACTTCCGTGGCGAAGCTTTCCGATGTTTCCCTTCACACCTATATCCATTCCGCTATAGTCGCCGCGCAGCCCTGGGTTACAACCACAGTCCCAGATATTGGGGAATGCCATATCGTTGTTCGTGACCGGAAAATTCCGATTTCGCATGTGGAATCTCTGGCGCGGCACAGACAAGTCGGCTATGTCAGGCGGCGTTCCGCAAGGTGCCTTGGGACTCTCTGTTATAGTGCTACTATACTCGTTCCTGTGCCTTTTTTTGGGCCTTTTGCTGTTCATTGTTTGCTGGAGGCACGGCGCAAAATCTACATGTATGTGAAAGAGTCACACGAGGAACTTCTGACCGTTATTAACTGAAACGCAATTAGATGTCTCACTGATTGCTGTTACTGCATCGGTGGCCTGTGTTGCGTCGATCGCACAGCAAATACATTTTGCTACGGATTGGGTAGGAATTAAACAAGCGCAGTATGCGGCGAAGGAAAGAAACCCGACAAATCCGATATTGGTTGTGACAGGCTCCGCCCAGGGTGCGGACTTGGGCTTGTTCTGGATCCAATTCACGTCATACAATATCAACTCTCTTTTGGTCCTATTCTGGTTTGTGACTTTCGTCAGTTTCGTGCGATAGTGACTGACGTTCACCTTGAAGGTCCGGCTCTTTATTCCAGGGAACTTGGAAGCTGAAACCCCTCGTCAAGCTCCAGTCTCGATCTACTCACCTCGAGACTGTAGCAAAGCTATTTGCCATCCTTTTCCCGGCACCGCTACTCGGTATAGCTCACGCGCCGAGTATCTCAAAAAATGCCGCGCCATATTTGATATTATGTAATGCATCGTGTGAGTGGCAAGGATCTCATCCGTCATATCAACAGGGCTGATTTATATTACAGTGGTCATTAGCTTGTTAATAGGTGGTGTTTTGCTTATCCTAACGCTGTATAAATTTGTCACATTAAAGAATAAGTTTTCGTCAATTAGAGGTTCTAGCGGGAATAGCAGGCAAGAGACCCTGCGTTTGAGACGAAGAGATAAGTGGATCATTATCCGCTTCTCTATTGCGTTTTCCATTCTTGGGTGAGAGTTCACTTCATTGTTATTATCCCTCAGCCAATATTAACACATGTATCCAGTGTCTTCGAAATCGCAATAGTTTGTTTCGAAGTCCTCCAATACAACGCCAACCATGCAGCCATACGCGCCACCCCAACCACCGCCGCCGAGCTCCCCGCAATCCTGACTGAGATCGCGCAGTTCGTGCCGGGTGTCACGCCACCCCTAATTGCGTTTTTGATATGGGGCACGACAGATACGTATTGGCAAGAGCTAAAGAGCATGTTCACTTGCTATATCAGCAGGAGGAAGAGTAGCCCGTCAGTGGTATCGCGGAAGGACGCGAGCAGTTTGACCTTTGAGAGGCTGAGCAGTAAGAGCAACCTGAAGGTATTTTCGCCAACTGAGTTGAAGGATATGAGAAACGTAGATAGAAGCAGGGGTGAGCAAAGGTGTTAGACGTTGTGGTAATAGATCTGCCATGGCTGGTTTGCCCTCCTGTTGCAACAACAATCTAGGAGCCAACCTAAATACTTATATGTAACAGCAAAGGAGAATGCGATTACTGTGTTAAGGCATGGCCAGCATGCAATGTTGGTTGCCCTTGATAGTACATATATATACGATATTAAATGGTATTGCTACTTCATGTTCTATGTGACGTCTTATCCGGCCCCTGTTTTCCCTTTCCGAGCTTTCATGCCAATAGTGATAAAAACAACTCCGTTCCAGAACCCCCGTAACGAACCAGTTGCGCCAACAGCAAGCAGAAGCGGATCTGATAAATAACCAGGATTGGTAAATGAAGCAACGCGATTGGTTGTTGGCGCGACCCATATCGCCAATAAAACGATGAATATCATCAAAGGCATTAGAACGTATTGTCTAAATGATAATGTTGATCGACTGGGCGGTGGCCGGCGGTATAGGGTGATGGTCTTGGGAATGTTAGTACATAGTAGAGTGGCCGGGAGAAAGTAGTTACCGATTCCCCATCTTGGGCGTTGGCGTCGTCTGAATCGCCGTCGTTATGGGATATAGTTTCCAGAGGAAAAGAGTCGTTGCTGATTGCTTTGAACGCTTGCTTTCGCTTGAGAATGTTCACGCCGATGAGGCCATATAACACCATAGCAATTAAAATGAGAAACCTGAAAGGTTAGTATAGCTTAAAAAACGACAAGGAGACATACCATATTGGTCCATAGTAAAATATTAGGCGGAAGAGTACCCAATTAGGATTTATCGCACACCAAAGCTATCATCAGATGTTAGTTGTTGGAACACTGAACTCGGAAATATTCACATACGGTTACACTGCCGTACATGGGGCCTTTTTCTTGTGTGTTGACAAAGAGGAAGGCTATCGCAGGAATTGATACAAGTGTAGTGATCACACTGAAGTATTTCCATTCAAGCTTGCGCAAAGCTTCTGCGTCGTATCTATGGAAGACAATAAGGAAGACGTCAAAAGCCATGGCGGTTGTCCACAGTACATCAGCCGGCGGAAACCTATAATTGTTAATGTTGGCGAGTACTGTGTGCCAGATGAACATACATTTGCATCAAGAAGCCTTGGAATTGGCATAAAGCTGAGCCATTTCCCGCTCTTGGGCCGCTGAGGGATATCATCGTAGCAATTGCATCGAATAGGTTGAAGAAAGAATTAATGAGGATGAGACGATGGATTGGGTTCCGATAGTGTTCTGATAAGCAAAAGGTAACGATAATAGTAGTTATACCCAAAAGGGAGAAGCCTGACGCGACGCGCTCGACGACTTGGAGGGTCCATAGCTGATCATCGGTGAGCGGCATGGTGGCCCTTCTTTGGCCCTTCGTTGGCCCGTCGTTGGCTCGGGGAAGAAGTAGGAGAGATTTCACATAATTTACATTGTCCGTATCTACATATCTACAATACTACAGAGGATCCAACAGATTATATGAAAAAGGAGACAAATGTATCGCGCGTGTTTCGTGGCATATGACGTGCTATCACGTTTAAATAATGCCCTATCACCCTCTGCAAGCCGCAAGGGGTAACAGGGATGGATAGGGTCCTACAGCGTGGGGGTTGAAATAAGCTCCTGGGATTATACACCCGAGAGTTTGTTTTCCTTCCTTTCCATCCTTCTCGAGAGATATTATTGGAAGATGTTTGAAAATACTCTTCGAAGGTGAGATGGCAGGGGTTTGTGTCGCATGAGCACCAACAAGTCGGGGCTTCGCTCACACGACCCCCACCCAGCCGAACTCCCCGTAGTGCTCAAACAGAGGCGAGTACCGACGGAGCCGTGGAGATGTTCCAGCAACCGAGTTGGCCTTTGAGACTTTTGGTCTTCTCCTCGTCTGTTGGCGCAGGATCGCCAACCGAGAGTAGGTACGGCGAGCCCATTATAGCAAGCGCAGTTTTCGAAATTGGCGTCAATTGATGCCCATTGACCGAAATAGTAACAATACTCGCAATACTACACAAGGTTAGATTGCGATGGGAGCTCCAACGAGATAAAATGACAGGAAGGCAAGGAGGACAGGAACTGTGGTGTGGCGGCTGGTGCACGGTTTCGCGGCGCGGGCCGTGCATATGTACATACCAAGTGTACATGTAAGGCACCGATGGTCCAGGCCACAACGCGACACAGCAACGACAGGAACACGATCGGCGCCTACGATCTGGTATCTCCCTCATATTTGGGATCCAACACCCAGTTATGCGGCCTTCTCCTTTCTCATCTCTAAAAGATGACGCTCCAAGATGGCCTCAAGGAGGCAATGGCCCATCATAAAAACACGGAAAGCCTCGCCATAAACAATACATTCATCCGCCGAATGGTTACTCTCCTGGCGCTGAAAACCACTGGTAGAATTCTACACGCGATATGGCATATGTGTTCCCATCTCGAAACACAAAATCGTCAAGTCTGGAATTTGGGTTCATCTGACGGAAGCGGTAACTATGAAGTATATTGCGGAGAACACATCGCTACCTGTCCCTAAAGTCTACTCCTCCTTCGTACACAAGGGGCGTGCTTACATTGGATTGTTATGGAGAGAATCCAGGGTGTTGGGTTCCCTGCAGCATCTAAGGAGCTGTCCGAAGAGTCGCTGGAAAACATATTTACACAGCTAAAGGACATGCTCGAGGAACTACGGGCGCTCCAACCTCCCCCCGACATAGGAGTGGAGAGTTGCGTTGGGGGATCTCTGTATGATTCACGCATTCTCCGGAAAGTATCGCGCTTTGGCCCTTTCAAGACCATCCAGGAGTTCCATCTTTATCTCAGAGAGTATTGTGACCCCTCTACAATCCAGAACGTGGAAATTGCCCAGGATCTGGAAGATGTCAAAGATATGGCCGCAAAGCAGGACGGACCCTGGCCGCCACCAGTTTTCACGCACGGCGATTTGAACCCATATAATATACTTGTGCGCGAGGGACAAGTTGTTGGTCTTATCGACTGGGAGTTTTCAGGATGGTATCCTCATTACTGGGAATATACATCTGCTTGGTGTGGCAATATCTTGAGAACAGGCTGGCGAGACCAACTCCACAAGTTTTTGGATCCGTTCCCTGAGGAGGTAAAGATGGAGACTACACGACAGAGGTGGTGGGGTGAGATCTGATAATTTAGACAGGAAGATCATATGTAGTAAAAAATCACTAGTCCATGGTACAGTCTCTAGGTTTTTAAGCATGTTCCAAGCTGACCTGGGCCCCATCAGGTCAGTCGCATTGGTATACCGACCCGCAGACTTCTTTTTAGCCACATACTCTCTCCCAGTCTGCTCAATCGCGCGCCAATCCAGTTGAGAAGTCCCGACAATTCCGCCGTCACTGATTATACGAGCTAAAACCTGCTCGACCCACGTCCGACATCTCCAATTCGGGTCGTTCTGGACGAAGGGAGTTGTTCTGAACACTTCTTTCAAGCGCTCGTCATCCTCGATCTTGGCAATTAAAAGTCGTGCGAGTAGTGTAGTCGTGTTTTGAACATCTCTTAAACTCAGTTCCTCATAATTCCAGCCCGTGACTATGCTGTTCTTGACGTGGTAGCGCGTGCCCGGAACCTCCTTCGATTTCTCTGCTTTGGGCCCAACAAGAAATCCCCAACGATATCTACATACATGATTAACTTGTGTATAAGTGGCAATATAGTTAATTTAGTTACTGTCGCTCTTCCGGGGTGACATCACCCGTAGCACCGCTAGGATAAAGGGCAATGTATAATCTGTTCTTGTTGGATACCATATTCGCTGTGTAGAACTGGAAAACGTAGGAGTATCGGGGCTGGAAATATAATCCTTGGAGCTGTAATTTATATATGCGTGGTATTGAGGTTGGTAATTTTTGATAGTAAGTCGTTGGAAGTGGTACACAGCTTGCTTTTATTACTTTGGATTTCTACATATGAGGTTAGTAACATGAGAATCACCAGGCGTGAGGCGCATGGGTCGTTTCATATCAAAACAATACAATCCATTCATATTCAGGCAGCTGTCTGTTGGTTTTTCTGTGGCTGGTTAGCCTGCATATATCAGAAAGCCTTCTGTTGGATTTATTGTGAGTATCATTGTTGTTTGGGCAGCCCATCTGCGACCAGGAACCACAGCACGGCGCTTCGCCTCCCTGACCGGTGGATTAACCACACCACGCGCTCAATATATAAATATCATATCACTAATTAATCAACTACTAACTGGATGCATCCGTTCCATCGTAGTTTTCCCATACCTGCACACTCAGCATCTCCACTAATGCTAGCCCGACAACCAACAACGAACAGCCCGCACGCCGACAAGACTTTCACTGAACACTTATCAGCGAACTTCTCGTCTTAGTCTATCCTGACCGTGCAGAATATACTCATTTTGGTTGAGACTACGCAGTCCCACAGCGTGGACCTACTGAGCTTAGATACTTATATACTTATTTACTTACACATATATGCCCGCATACACACTCGACCCCTAACGCCCAGACTCTAGCCCTTAGCCCCCATTCCCTACTCTGCCTTCCTCCTCCGCATCCTCGCCTTAATCTCCCCCTTCGGCCCCATAACCCCAAACCCAAACTGCTTCTTATTCGGCTCCAGCACTCGTCCCGGCTCCAGCTGGAGCTCGATCTCAAACTTAGACAGGAACAGTGCCATCCCCGCCATTGCCTCCTGCTTCGCATAAAACCGGCCTGGACAAATGTTCTCCCCGCCACCATACGGGATAAACTGGCCCGCCACCTTCTCCGGCGCGAACTTTGGCGGCACCGCCTCGCCGCCCTCCGCCTTCTCCGCCTCCTCGCCGCCCTTCAACTTCGCGGGATCAATGAGTCTAGGGCCGCTAAGAGGATGATCCTTGTACACCAAGAAGCGCTCCGCCCAAAATTCCTCCACATCATGCTTCTCCCCATCCCTACCATGCTGATTCCACGTCTCCCGATTCCGCGCCTCTTGCCAGCTCGACGCGATGATCAGGTCGCCCTTCGGAAACTTCCATGGTCCAATCTTGAAGGTGTCGACAATGGGCGTGCGCTGGATGAAGATGGCGTTGCGCAGGCGCAGCTCCTCCGCATAGATGGATTGGAGGAGTGGGCTTGCCAGGAGGGCTTGCATGTCAATACCCCCGCCGGGGGAGAGTGCTGCGATCTCGGCACGCGCCGTAGCTGCCAGGGCAGGGCGCGTGAGGATGTCGATGAGGCACCAGCCAACTGTAGGGACAATGTTTGCGTTTGCGCTGGCTGAAGTTAGTAAAGTGCAGATACGACGTATGGGATGGGGTGAGTAGCCAGAGTATAGACTAAGTAAGAGGAGTGGTAAAAAATGCACTTACGCCCAAAGTAGTCCTATGTCAAATGTCGGGCGCACGTCGTCTGTCATGCCCTTCACGCCTGTATAATCCACAGCGCGGTCTCGCATCATCTTCGACCCGTAGAACTCCTCCCACACCACGCCCTCCAGCTTTGGGTCGTTGAAGTCTAGGTTCGCACGCGCGTGTGCCTGCCACTTCTTGATGGAGGCGAGCAGGCGATCACGCACAGCGTAGGCTTTGGGCGCGAAGAGACGCGGCACTAGCTTGAAGAGCGTCGGGATGTGGTGGTCGTATTCCCAGAAGTCCTTGTTAATGTCGGGATTCAGTCCGATCAGGTGAGGACCGTAGATGGCGTTGGTGCTGGCGGCGAACATGGTCGACTGGATGAGGCCGTAGAAGTCAGGCACGTCAACCCAGTCTGTCTCTGATTCAGGGATAGCGCGGTCAAGCTCCTCGCCCATGTATTGGACAAAGCGCTCAGCGATCTCAACAAGGGGTGGGCCAACAAGGTTCGTGTGCACAGTCTTGTGCTGCAGGTACCAGATACGATCGCTCATATTGAGGGGGCGTGAACCAGGCAGCGGCTCCTTGCGGCTTCCCGTGTCGTCGAGGGCGTAGCTCTCGCGGCCGGCGCCGGCGCCACCGAAGGCGTTGTCAACGGTGATGATGATGATTTCGGTCGAGTCGAGGTAGCGCGAGCCGCGGAACATGGCGAGCACATTCGCGGTGCCGGAGATCAAGGTAAGTTTCCTATTGGCGAGGCGGAAGCGCACAGGGACGTCGCGGGCGTGTCTGCTGCTGTGGCGGGGTGTTAGTGAGAGTTATGGAAAGGGGGCACGTGACATCGTCGGACGAACAGGGCATTGCGGACGGCTCTTTCGTTGTCGTAGAGAAAGGAGATCAGATTTCCCACAAATGGTACGGCGTAGGGGGCGATGGGAGCAGATCTAGAATCACTTTTATTGTTTGCGGCGAGGAAGGCGCGTAGGGAGGTGATGAGATATGTGAGGGCGAAGGGAAGCAGGGACGCGACGACGATGGTGAGTCGCCAGTCGCGTTGGGCGAGGGAGTAACCCTCCGCCACAAGATCATCAAACATTGCCATGGAGTAAGAGACAACCTTCAACTCATTGAGGTGAATTAGTCAAGAATTTGCGAAAGCGCGGTAGTTTTGACTTTATGGTTAAAATAGAGTAGGAAGCTGACGAGCTGTCTAGATAGGCTTAGCGTGGGCTATTCCGAATACGAAAATGGTTATCCTTCCTCACCATCGCCAATTAGCGGGCCGTCATCCTCTCTGACGCCCTCTCCCCAACCATCTTTTTAAAATCACCCTTCTATTATTTGCCATTATATTGGGAAATGATACTAATGCTAAACCCCATATATATGATCTAACGCCCGAATACAAACCCCCTGGGGAAGTGTATATTGGAGAAATATGCCTGTGGTCGGAGATCGGACGGATAAATATTCTGCCGAACAGCCTCAAATGGAAGATCTGACAGCCAGAACAGTGGCTTTCCTGCAACAGATATCAGCGAACACAAAACAGCAGTTTCTATGTCATCCCTGCCCATTGAAGCCCTTGATCTTAAATATTCGGTGCTAGATCTCGAAAGCACATTGAGCTTGTGGTATAAAAAACGCCCTGTAAGTATTGTAGCGCTGACGAGATTCTCACCTCACGCACAGCCCTGAATCCCCATGGAGCTAAAATAAATAAAAGGATATTAATATGCTGTGGCACTTGGCGTGGGGTGCACAGAGTGGCGGGTACATTCTTTTCATTGGCGAACTATGGCTTAGCCACCTCTTTTGTCAATTTATATTCTGGATGGAGCATAATGAGATTGTAATCGTGGTGAAAGTACGCTGTATCACTGCAAACACCCCTCTATTAAATCATTGCGTTTATGTTACTTTTATCCTTCAAGCAGTTGACTCCCTGTCACTGCTCCACTAATCTAGGTACAGCTAGGCTGAACGCATTCTGAGGATCATACCTCCGTTTGAGACCCAGCAGGGCCTCGAAGTTGGAGCCAGGGCCATAAATTTTGGATAACGGTACGTCGCCCGGCTGAGTCACAGAGATGTACGTCCCTGAGAGAAGGTTTTTGGGGTCCATTTGGAGTAGTTCGTTTTTAAGACCCGTGGCCCACTCGATAGATTCATTCACCTCCTCCTCCTTTGCCACCAAAGAAATTAACTCTAGCATAAAGTGAGGCTCTCTCGATGAAAACACCGAATCGGAGTTTGGAGCTGCCGAAAGACCACGGAGCTCATGCACGCCGAATGACGTCCCAAAGCTGGAGGGCATCTTCTCAAATGCCCTACCTAGAATCTCCGTGGCATCCTCATTCAGCTTGCGAATACTCACGGTTTGGCACGTACCATATGCGCGCTGGGGAACTTGTGTTCCTATAAAATCAATATGGTCTGCAATCGTCTTCGGTTCAACGGTGTTCATCATGACGGGGCCAAGGGCTGCGATCTTTGCGATAGTGGCGCGCGACCTGCGTCGTGATCTTCCGATGACCACACCAATGCCAAAGCAAATACTCTCCCATGAGGGGCGTTCATAATAAACTGGTATATGCCCAGCTCCAGTGGAACACTGCCATCTTCCAGTAGTGCTTGATATCCGGCATTAAAGTTCTTATACGTCGATGTGATATCCTGTGAGTCAAAGATGATCATGCCAGCAAGAACCTGATTCGACCTCAGTTTCCCTTTCTAGGCGCCTTTAAAACAGCGACTTACCTGACCCAACGGATAAACCTTCACCGTCAGTTCCACAATTACGCCAAGTGCTCCTCCCGCTCCACGAATACCCTTCAGCAGTTCCTTATTAGCAACGACAACCTCTCCTTTTGCATTGACGACTTTCGCCGCCAGAATGTTGTCTACGCCGAGACCGTACCTAGACATGATCGGTCCGTATCCTCCGTATGTGCTCCACCCAACAATACCTAGGAAACCGAGCGCACCTGTAGGTGTCACAAGTCCGTCTTTAGACAGCTCCCTAAGAAGATTGGACACTATGACCCCCCCACCCACTGTTACGGATGACTTGGTCTGGTCCACTTCAATGTAGTTAATGTCCCGCAAGTCGATCATCAAAGCATCTTGGACGCAAGACAATCCGTATATATTGTTCCCACCTGAGCGGATGGTAAATTGGATAGAACTACCAACACAGAAGTAGACCAGAGCCGCTACGTCATTTGCCGTTTGGGGCCGGACGATGGCCATTGGGGCAACAGACACGGATTGGTTGTAGATTATCTTCAATGAGGAGAACTCGGGATCTGTGGGCGACACATATTTGATCTCTGGGTGATTGTTCAGGAAGAGCCTAAGGGTAGCTCGGCTGTTATCCAACTGAGAGGTCATCTTCGACTGGAGGTCAACTTGTTGTACTGGTAAGTAAACCTGTATATTATAAAAGGTCGGTTATACGTTACTATATGCAGCGTCAGAAGATCGGACTACATAGCCTCTCTTATACTTCGTAGATGTGCTTACTTAGCTTCGTAGCTACGAATGCGCTAAAACTTTCCCGTCCGCCTTATAGGGCAAGTCTCGAACTTTAAGCATTACATCACACACTACTGACTAGTGACCCTTCTTATCGTTAGGGAATCCATCTATACTTGACTTAGTCATTATCTCTTCCGCTGTAAGCTCCCACAGTAACCCTTGTTGCTCGTCATTCCACCACACCATAGACAGGATCATATAAAAACATGTTGGTAACTATATAAGTCTCATACTTTATGCATTTTGTTAATCTGCGCTCTATGGCCCATAAACCCAGAATTCCTCTTTCACCACAACTCATTCCCACGCCTCTAAGGCCACCCTTGAAGACCAAGTGTCAGGTCATCGGTTGAAAGGAGATGCTCCTTCTTAGCCTTTAGTTCTTCAATATCCCAATTCGACCAGACGAATTTGCCTTGTAGAAACTCTGCCTCAGGGCTAACAATCCACACTGCGAAAGAAGCAGGAAGTTCGACTAAAGCACATATATACATTAGCACAGTTAATCTTCATCAATTTATAAAGGGGGGGAGGGGATTAAATAAGATGTTACTCACTGTCATCAAACGCAAAATCAAGCCCACCTTCGGAACTCTTCTTATACATTTCTGTCTGGATAACCCCTGGGTGGATAATATGAACCCTTATCTGTGGGTTCTCAAAAGCGAGGTACTCCATCATCCTAGCAGCAGCCATTTTACTTACTGCATACGCGCTATTTGCGGGCATAGGAGGTATGTGACAACCACCCGTGGACACGTGCACGAAAATCGGGTTCTCGGCGGCGTGCTTAAGGAAAGCTTTTGAAAGGATTAAGTTTCCTTTCACATTGACAGTCATTCCCCGGAACCATTCCTCGACGTTGCATTCCGCGATAGGCTTGGTATCCGGCAAGTAACCTGCATTGCTGACGAGTATATCGACTTTCCCTAGAGCCTTCTCGATGCCCTCGAATGCTTTGCTGACTGCAGATTCATCGGTAATGTCGGCAACTGAGGTGTAAACTGTGACGTTGGTATGAGCTGCTTCTACCTCTTTCTTTGTCTTCTCGAGGCTGGAAACAGTACGCCCGAGGATGACGATTTTCGTGGCGCCTGAAGTTGCGAATGCTTGGGTTATACGAGGCCCAATACCAGAGCCGCCGCCTGTGACCACGATGGTCTTTCCAGCTGTAGAGAGCTCAGGACGTGAAGGGTCAATGCCGGAGTAGGGCGAGGTGTGGAAGGTTTTTGTGTATGGTGGGAAGCCCATTGTCTCTGTAATGAGGGTTTGAATGGTATCTGTAATTATTTGAATCTCAATGTCACTAATGACCGCCCATGGCAGGGCGGGGTTAATATACTACAAGTGAAGACAGACGTCATGGCTACCACTAAAGAAAAATCCACATCCCGCGCTATCTAGGACATACCCTTAAAGCCGCTAGTTAGTTCGCTTTCCCTTAAATGAAGCTTAAGGTGCATAAAGTGGTGCCGAGAGAAAGAAGTCTAGCTGCGGAAAAAGCCGATACGCGAAACTCTCAAGGTATCTGTGGTAGGTTGGCTTTTTTACTTCTTTTCCCGAGCGAGAAAGGTTTTAACGTGATCTTTAAGCGTAAACAGTTTAATTAAAAAGGCAGTAAATCGCAGAGCAATGAAACAATTTCATATTGCATTTATAACGCTAGGAGCCTTAAGAAGCTTGCAGTAATACGTACACACAAAGTGTAATTTTTACATTGCGTTATTACTAGCTAACAAGGTTTGTCTCGACAAGGTGCAAGCTTCGGGTAGGAGGAACGGGCGTTTGATAGAAGCGATCGCGATTAATCTTATCTCGCTCCCTCGGACTTATAGCGAGTACGAGTCGGAGCGAGTACGAGGCAGAAGGACGGCAGGCAAGCGGACACCTAATTTCTAGTCTTGGTACTCATAACCTTGTCGGTATCAACGTTAAACACCGGTGATATCTCCGTGCCCATTCTTTTGCGGTGCAGTATATGTTGTCAAGATCGGTTGCTATTCGCCCCGCTAGTGTTGTCTTTCCCAGTGGAGTTGGTCAGTCCTGCATCTGTTTTTTTACAGGGGGGTCGAAGCTAAACAGAGTCTAGAATTCCAGATATTCCCACAAAGAATCTATGCGACATATTCTCATGCCAACCCAATGATCACAAACTATTAGTCACTATTTCGAGTCTTACAAAAGATGGATATCCAGGTACTTTAAATCTTTGGAGTCAGCCGAGAAATCTCGTGGTCGAGGGTGGTTTTGTTTTGGTCCGATGAAGCCATGATTGCGATTCTACATCATGTAACATGGGCCAGCTAGTCAATCTTTGCGTAGTACCCCCCGCGGCAGAGGACTTTATCATTATGACCAAAAATTGATTTGGCCATCAAATTATATGCTCGGCAGATATTGATCTCCCCCGTCGCTTATGAGCGCAACAAATGGGTGAAGTATGTTTTGTATGTTTGGTATGTTTTGTATGTTTTGCATGATTTGTTCTCGATGGGGTTGACACGGGCCTCTTCTTATGATGGGGTTCCCTGGCTTGAGATCCCTACTGTGATTTGGCACGGTATTACAGGAGTGATCATTTTCCATACTATATCAGTTGGCTATGTACACGCATGATGAGAATCTAGATAAAGTAGTCATCACATAAAGTTTGAAGGATGCATTCTAGAGGACGATGCCAGCACAGCCGGGTCTCATTTGATAGACAGATAGGCATGGGTGAACCGATATCACAGTCTGAGAGGCAATTTACTTCGTCCAACTCCCAGATATCTACAGCTTCCCTCGACCATAAGCGTATAGCACAGCCTCATCAGTTCCAGTTGGAGAACTTTAACTTTGAGCATGAACAAATCGTATAAATTGGCGTATGTAAACAGGTCGAGTAAATACTTAAGTCGGTAGAGTAGTTCCATATCATACAGAACCCGTTGTAAGAAAGTCAATAATATATTTGTCCACGTTGTGGTGCAGCATTTTAATAAGTGTATGTCTGTCTTTGAAGATAATGAGGGATTTCAATCCGATAGCTATACTACTATCATGTACATACAATAAAGCCAGCTACTAATCGACCCCTCCTGATATGCGTCCTCTATCCATATCGCTCACTACTTCCATCGCCTCTTCTAGCTCTCGATAAACGAAACAGTCTTCATTTTGCTCCGTGTCAACAGAGGCTTGCTCAGACGCCAGAATCAGAAGAAACAACGCCACTGCTGCTCACATATGAGTTCCAAGCTGTACAAGTGTCGCTCAAAACTGTTTCATCAATAAGTGCTGTAATTTCACTAACACGCTCGACGAGCTGTAGTGCAAAGCCCTCTGAGGTGTGCCATCCAATGTGACAATGCATAAGCCATGCGCCAGGGTTGTCGGTCTGAAATCCAATAACTAGATAACCGCCACCAGGTAACATGGCAACATCACGACGGGGTGGGTTAGTGAGCTGCAGTGTTGGGGCGACCGTAGCATATGTACCAGTGCCTTGAGCCAGGATGCTGAAATCGTGACCATGAAGATGGATTGGATGTGGCACTGCATTGGTAGTTTCGATGATGAAATAAACCCATTCTCCAGCCGTTGGAAGTTCAATAACGTGAGACGCGGTCGTGTACGTGTCATTTCCCTCTGAGATCTGGAGCAAGGTCGGGTTGTCCCATTCAGCAACGAAGGTTGTCGCGGCCATGAACCATTTGAAGACATTTCCAGACCTCCCTACAGTAACAGCAAAGTCGTCACTTATGTCCGGGTCGGAGGCATCAAGTGCGAGGTAAGGAACCAAGTCGGACATGGATTCATCATCGCAAGAATCAGTGTAGGTGTATGCGGTGGTAGTGGGGTCAGAAGTGCTAGTAGAGTCGTATCGTACTATGCCTTTGATGTTGTCAGCAGAGTCGTTGTCGCTGCAGGTCGTCTGGGGAATGGCCCGCATCCAATAGTCGGCGGTGGCTTGGTCGGCGGTGACAATAATATCGTATCTCTGGCCTATGCCGATATTGAGGTAGGTAGTGCTGTATGGGACGATGGGGACAAAATCCATAGCTATCACTTCTATAGTGTGGCCGTCAATCATGAACTTAAACATTGTGTCGATGGCGGCGTTGACGAGTCGGAGGCGGTAAGAAGTTCCCGAGACGAAATCCATCTCGAATCGAGAACCACCAGTGTCGTAGACATTAGTGCCGTTGATGAGACCATTGTCAAGCGTTGGTGGGCCTGTAGTTTCAGCTGCAGAGTACAGAGCATCGGCTGTCTCGTGGGTCCAGTCATTCAAGAATAGGATGCCTGCATCTTCATCGTAGTTGGCCGTGGCCGGGCCATTAATTATAATGCCTCCAAGAACACCTTCCCAGGCTATTGGAATAGTTAGTAATTTAAGGCGACTTCAATTTGAGTAATATACATACCCTGAAGAGCGAAATGAGAGTGGTACCAAGATGAGCCGTACTGCGTAGCTCTCCAGGTGTAAGTGATCGACTCTCCAGGTGCAAGGGGGCATTGAGTAATAGAAGCAACTCCATCATTCTGATTAGTGAAATTCTGGTGCAGACCGTGAAAGTGAAGACTGGTGCCATTGTCTGAAAGGCCGTTGTAAAGATGGACAACTAAGATACTCTGTGAGAAAGCGTGGAAGCGCAAGATGCCAGGAATACATACCAACAGTGTCACCCCAATTAGCAATAATGGTTGGACCAGGGAATGTACCATTGACAAGAAGCACATTTCTCTCAACACCATCTAGGGAAGCTGTGGTATTAACCAGCTCTAAATAAACCTACATTTGTTAGTTGGTTCCCTTGTGATTATGCGGAAGGGTTTTCACTTCAACAGTGTCTCCAGTATCAGGGACTTCGTCGTAGTAGTTTGTTGAGAGATCATAGTTGCCCCAACAAGATCTATCTTCTGCAGAATTTGTGCATCGTTTAGAGAGCGATCGGGTGGATGGAGACGCAGTAGCACCGGAAACAAGATATGTTGCAAGGCAAGAAGCTGCAAAGGCAAAAAAATGCATGCTGCCGAACTCTTATGTGTTGTTTGGAGGGAAACAACTGCGATAATTTGTGAAATGAAAAAAGCTAGGAAGAATGCTGAACTGGATGCTTCTTCTCGTCGCAGCTTTCTTGACATTATATACGTTATTCTTCACCATGGTACTGGTTAACCCCTGAGAATGGGGACCATGGACGACAGTCTGCCCCAGACTGGATGGGACCTAGGGTATACGTCTTTGATAGCAGAGAAGGGTCCGAAATAGGGTATGCATGAATTAGGAAAGAATTGATACGTAACCACTCAAGTGAGAATAAAAAATATACCTAGTAAAAACACATGTCGTGGACCATACCATGAGTAATGAGTCCATTTTATTCGTGGACGCTTGTAGGTGGAAGTGGCCGCAAGAAATGCCGATGGTAAGACGATGACAAAGTAAGGAGAAAGAACGTCTCATGACTTACAACTGCGCCATTTGAATTACGAGCACCACAGGTCTCGATGCCCTAGTCAAAGTTTTTTTTTTTGGATCTTACTTAGATATGGGTGAGCTAAGAACATAATTAGCAAGGGCTGCGCGGCCCCGAAGCCTTGATAAAGCTTATACCGGGATCTTAAATGAAAAATATGCATAGAGAACAATAGCGGGGACCACAATAAGCATCCTGTTTTTGTATGGGATTGGTTGGTCTTGATTGGTATGATCCGTTTGGCAGATGGGTCAGGTACCGGCGTACTAACCCCAATCGTTCCGTTTCAGGTACCCGGACGCCTCGATCCTATAATACTGCTTAGCATAACAACTATACCAACGCGTCAGCACCGGACGAATCGGGCTGAGGCTGAGAACCTAATGATCACAACCCCTTGTTTCGATTATTGATCAATGCGTTATGGGATTTGCCGCCCCTCAACATCGCACGTGGAAGGTGACCGAACGAGGCATTGATTTTATACTACCATTATCAAAGTCTATAATGCGTCCCTAAAGTGAGCTTACTTAAGAGTATCCTGGGTCCAATATTTATTTTTCACTTTCAACCTCCCTTACTATTATACCTACCTTCCCTACTTCTTAGCTATTGTCATCATTCGCCCTATCAGCCCTCACCGCCGTACACGATGTTATTCAATTCCAAGTTCATCGCAGCTCTCTTGGCTATCCCTGGGGCCACTTCGAGCAATGCTGCCGACCCAATCGACCCGTCTAATCTCAGTCTATACGCCTACGGAAGAAACATCAGCGGTTTAACTGTTTTCTATGGCGATGGTATGGACAATTATTTTGAAGCTTTCACCACAGTATATTTATGTCCTAATACTGACAATTGCCGTAGGTCTTGCTTACATTGGCTCCACCCCGCTGAACGGAGTATCTGTGGCTTCGAATATTACATGTATTTTGCATCTACCCGAATATTCCTCCTCAAACGCTCACATACTCTATAGTTTCTACCACCGATCCTGCGTCCGAAACTGCAACTTGGAACGTCACGTCAACAAACGCTGCCTTTAGCACCACTCCCTTGTTGTACATTGTTCCAACCGACAGCGCCTTCACCCAAGTTGGCTTCTACGGCAGTAGCAACAATAGTTCACTTCCCACGGGTGGGGTAACAACAGGCTTCGTCCTCTTTGGTAACTACCTATCTTACATCGCTTCTGATGGAACTATGCAACAGCAATTCTGGGCCCAGGCCACTGATACCATTGGCACTTGGAAGCTTATGTGGAATGCTGGTGGTGAGGGAGGTGTTATTGCCGACGGGTATACGATTACCCCTGTTAGCATCAAAATCCGCGCTCCACTTGTGATAGACGATTCGGCGACTAAATAGACAGTTCCAATGGGTATATCGTGATCCGTTGTGGGCATGAAGGGGGTTGGAATCAAGTATTTAAGAAAGTGATGAAGAGGGGGGGGGAGATATGGCAATCAGATTGTGGATGAGGATTATTACTTTCTGAGATCGATAGTTTGAACTTCTGTTAAATAGAACCAGTCATTCGTTAGTTTTGGACCCTTCATCGTAGCATATCCTATTATATGTTATTAGTGCTGGCTCGTGTCTGCATATTTTCTACATGCTCTGCCTGTTGTAAAATGGCTAGACGACCAATGGAGAATGAGGCTCGTTTTAACTTACGGCTAGATTATAAAATGTTGGCTTGGCTGGAATGAGAACTCCCTACACGACGACGAAATCACATCATAACGCATCTCAAATATTCCGTTGATTTGTAACCAAGTGTTGAATGTACGGCAATGTACAGTCCCGCCAAAATTCTGTAGAGATTTCAAATATCCCCCTTATGATTTACAATAGAATTCCACACCAATAACCACAATTATTTTTGCAAAAGTAGAAAATCTAGCAGATTGACGAGGGCATGTTCCGCGACATTTGGTTGGGGAGAAGATGGACTAAGCCACAATTACGACGACAGCCCGATGAACGTAATATACCCCACACTGACTCCCGAAGTAATGAATGGTACTGCTAGTTACAACGGCGAATATCTATTATTAACGTCCCACATGATGACAATAGAACACTATCGGCACTGGAAGGTTAAAGCAACAGATGTGTGTTTCATTCGTGAGTGTGCACTGACGACGACGCAGACGTGGTGATATACGTACATCTCCAAATGTGGTGTGGTCATTTGGTGAATGAGGTGGAGACTTGTGGGCACCCTGCCAATCTGATATGCACAAGCTCCAAATTTACTTGCCTTTTGCTCTCGACCCGCTCATCGGGGATCAAATTTGACTCTAATAATTCAACCCCTTAGAATCGAGTTATCATGGATGGCGTTTGGTCTCGCTGGCTGCTCGCGGGCTTGTGCAACACTGTTACTGAAAAAACTGAAAGGAATAAGGATGTGCAAATTGAACAAATATCAAAACCCCAGAATAGATATTACTAATATCGCTAGTTGCCAACAGCACTATAAGCATGGTATACCCTTTCGTTTTTTTCCTTCAGAGATTGCCTATCGAATTATCCTCCATCAGCGTCTTGACTTCCGGACACTTTTTACAATTCTTATGAGCCTTGGCCTGCTCCTGATAGAGTTGTCTTGCAGACTTGGCACTCCCATCTTTGATACTTCTTTTGGCACCGTGCTGCAACAGCATTCTCACAGCGTCAATGATCTCTAGAGAGATTGCGATGTGCAATGGTGTTCTTCCATCTGTCGTATTTTTGACATTGACATTGGCTTTCTTTTCGAGAAGAAGACGCAAGATTTCTAGCTGATCGTGGTTTGTCGTTGCTGTCCAAGACCCCATCGCCAATTGAAGCGGGGTGAGACCAGCTCCGTTTTCGCCATCCACAGGCGCATTCTTTTCCAAGAGCATACCAACTGCCCAAGGATCCTTTCGTCGCACTGCAAGATGTAGGGGCCCATTCATTGTTCCAGGCGGCGAAACATTAATGTCTGTACTGTAGTTTGGTGCCAGAAGAAGAGCTAAAGCATCTCTTCTATGTTTCGGCAATGGCTCATTTCCACCATAGAGGATCTGCAATAGCGGGACATCTCCCATTGCATCTTTGATATTTGGGTCCGCACCTGCCGCAAGGAGTATGTAAATGAGATTTGAATATCCACTCCACGCTTCATGCTCAATCGCATACTGAAGTGGAGTCCGTCTGGATACCTTGTTCTTTGCGTTGACATCAACACCATAGTTGATGAGCTCACGGACGCATTTTACATGCCTATCACTAGCTCCTCTTACCGCATTGAAAATGGGTTCCCAACGTGGTTCTCCTTTCTTACCAGGGTTACAGCCAGATTTAAGAAGCAGACGGACAGCAGATACACTACCTTCCTTTGTATATTGACCTAAGAAATTGAGTGTCTTGTCTTGCCATGGCAAGAAGACACCGGCACTGCTAAAGCGTTTTGCTGTTCGAGATGACATAACAGATGTTGGGGCAGATGAAGCCGCATCATCCCAAATCTTTTTCATGTAAATACTAGCATTCACTGGTTTGATTTTCTCCTTTGCCATGGGCTTGTGAATGAGGTTGTCAAGATTTCCCGCGGTAAGCGGTAGAGAAACCTCAGGGCCCATCCTTTTCATGTAAATATTGGTATTCACTGGTTTGATTTTCTCCTTTACCTTGGGCTTGTGACTGAGGTCATCAAGGTTTCCCGCGGTAAGCGGGAGAGAAACCTCAGGGCTCATCCTAGTAGCTGTTGGCTGTGGCTCCTTCTTGTTTATTGACGGCCCTTGTAAGACGATTGGGCTATTTTGTGGAGACGATGAAGGCGCACGCATGTTGCTGAGCCATTTCTTTATGCCATTTTCTTCGAGAGGTATGGATTTTGGTTGGTACTTCGGGCTCTCACCTTTGTCGGGTTCGGGGGGGTTGGAAGCCCTTTGAATCTTTAAGAGCTTCCCCACCCACAGAGGGCTAAGACGAAAGGATAATAATTCTTCCTTAATCCTCATAAAGGTATCCGGTACGAGATTTTCATAGTCGTCCTGTAGAGATTCGTAGCTAGTGCTCCGCCGTAATCGATCATTATCCACCGAGGACATATTCTGCAGTAGAGCAATAGAAATATGATTTAAATTATCATAGCTTCTTCTCCGACGGATGCGGGTTTTGAGAATGTAAGATGGCGAAGTGTGGATGTCATCAGAATTTGTCCATATGAGTTGAGCAAACGGCGTAAGCTGTATGTGATTCTGTATAGGAGCCTCAGTAGGTAGCAAAGAGAGGGTTGAATCATCGCATTGGATTGGTAAACCCTTATTCTCTTCTACAATAGGCGGAAACCATACGACCATCGCAAGATCCTCGTTGTCCTGCACAGGAGCTGCAGTGGCTTTCTGAGGGATGTTTAAAGCATTGGTTTGGGTTGGCAAATCCCCATTATCTTCCACGACTGGCGCAAGATCACTGGTATGCTGCACTGGAGCTGTAGTGGCTTGCTGAAGGACATTCAAAGCATCGGGTTGGATTGGTATATCCCTATTCTCTTCCACGATCGACACAATCTCTATGCTGTCCTTCACAGGCGCTGTAATGACGTTCTGAGGGAGAATTGAAGGCTCAGATTCGAACGTAATATCCTTGTCTTTTTCCAGAACTGGCGCCGGATTATACGTACATGGTTCAACTGTGATAATGAGGGGAAGCTCCTCGTCTGGCGTTTCTGGAAAAGCACCAGGAAGTAACTGTGTATCATACTCAATTGAAGCCTGTTGCGGATAGTTGACGTACGTATACGGTGATGGTACAGCGTACTCGAAATTTGGCTTTGAGGCCTGGCTTATGTTTTTTTCTACTTCCTCTGCCTCGATCACTATCTTAGAGTCTTGGAGGGTATATTCGTCTGCTTTCCTAGCAGGTTGTAATAAGGGCGACAAATGACTAGGTTCCATGACCTCTTTATTTTGTACCGGCATTGGAAGATCGGGTCTAATCGTGTTGTCCATGTCTTCATCTGTATCCGACATACTTTCGGATTCAGATTCTGTTTCCTTGCAACATCTGCCACACCAGATTCCACCATCAGCTTCACCAATATCTTCAAAAAGATCGACTGCGGTACGACGGTTGATGGGATCTTTACTGATCATCTCTTTTATCCATTGGAGTGGAGTGTTATCCGAAAGTCCCGGCATGGGTTGCAAGACTCGAAACCAGCTGATAGCAGCATCTAAGTTGTGGAAGACGAA
Organism: Pseudogymnoascus verrucosus; assembly: GCF_001662655.1. Classification (NCBI taxonomy): domain Eukaryota; kingdom Fungi; phylum Ascomycota; class Leotiomycetes; order Thelebolales; family Thelebolaceae; genus Pseudogymnoascus; species Pseudogymnoascus verrucosus. The sequence goes on from NW_017263680.1 coordinate 99,216, forward strand.
AGGGTTTGCGGTTCCGTTTCTATGGAAATGGTCTTCCAAATTCTTCAGGGTTTTGCCTCGGAGTACCGTTGTCATTTCAAGAAATACAACGCCAAGCGACCATATGTCATTGGAGGACCGTCTAGGAGCCCCTGAATTGACTTCTGGGCTTTGATACCGAGGTGTAACGGAGGTGATATTTCCTTTTGTGACGCTATTGGAAAACTCAGTCCCTGACCAATCCAGCGCGGTACCAAAGTCTGCGATGTATATGTGCTGATTGTGAAGCAGAATATTCTCTGGCTTGATATCGTTGTGGCGAATCTGGCTGTCTTTGAGGTATCTGACAGCATTTGTGAGGCAGCCATAATAAGTCCTAAAGACAGACTTGTCACACTCCGGTAATGGTTGTTGGAGATATTTCTTCAAATTACAGTCTGCAACAGGTGTTATGAGTAGGGCGACATAGTTCAAGTCAGTATAGCTTCCTTTGACCGCAACTAAATGATCGTGGGAAAGCTTTCGGAGAGTATGAAGTTCCTTTTCGAATCGTTTGAAGACTTCTCGTCCATTGCCTTTCTTTATTCGTCTCATTCTTTTGCGAGCGTAAATGATGCCAGTGAGTTTACTCTGGACCTTTTCGACGGTTCTACATACCAGATTAGCCTACTTGATGTTTCGTTTTGCTATGAACTAACCCAGAACCACCTTTACCGATCTTCTCGATGTTAGACTTGAAGAAAGAATTGCCATCTTTGACAGTGCAATGCCCTCCTTTCTCCAGGTCGTATGCAGTGCTCAATACATAGTGTTGGAACTGGCAGAATTTGCTGAACATCTCCGGAGACTGCAGATCGCGAGGTAGGCTGGTTTTGGTTTCGTAAGGTAGGGAGATATCTGTATGGCCTAAACTTATGAAAGCATCCATCTCTTTGACGGCGTGAATCATGGAGAGAAGAGCATATGTTCTCGGTCTTCGAGCCCATTGTTCTTTTTTCAAGTCATAATAGAGAATGTCGGATATCACATCAAAGGCCTGATCCAAGATTGGTTGAAGCTCGCCGGAATCTGCTACTTCCGGTGTACAAAGAGAGTTCAAGGAGCTGAGCGCTGTCTGATGAAAGTCCATATTCGGGTCTTGGTATAAGTTGTCGCAGCGATACTGGGCCAAATTTTTGTCTCCAACAGTACACTGCTTGGACGGTTTCGGCGAAAATGGAGAGACGGGGTTAGGTATGCTTCTGCGAATAAATTCATGATTCTATGGAAACAAGGCAGAAAAAAAGAAAACAGTCTATATTGATTATGTTACAATAAAAGGAGGGGTAGGAGGCGAGGCTGTGAGGTTGTGAGGCTGTGAAGCTGTGATGCATGAAGGATTGTGTGGGTGGATAGTATGAATGCGTCCCTCTTCGCCATATCGCTAATCATTGGACGATCAAGGACAACACATCATACATGCATGACTTCGCATCAGCCTATCTAATCGCCCATCCAATCTAAGGCCAAGTACGAGATTAATTGAGGCTGGCGAAGGCGCATGCCTATTCCGAGATGTATTCTCTAATTCTCTGTGGTTCAGAAAGCATATACCTGTGATGATGAGTTGATAGGGCGAAATCATCACCATCGGTCGGGGGTTTGAAATGCTCAACCATCAATACATAAGGGTATGAACGCGCAAAATATGCCGGACTTTTGTTATCGCTGTCGATTTCTATATCGATCGCGAATTGTTGGTGTTTTCTATTGTTGCACTCGCCGCGGATGCATTTAGGCAGTTGGTCTTCTTTTGTGGATGTGATCCACGTGCTTGCATCGCGTTGCATTGGCGTACTTCGGTTGGTGAACAATATTGTAAGCGTCTTCATCTTACCCTCATCTCTGTTACATTTTACGCAGAGTAAAATGCTATATATTTTTTTAGGAAAGAATGCATGTTACATCAACTCTGCTAGCAATTATTTGACATCTGAGATCTTATCTTGGTTTGGATCTCGACTTTCTGTCTCCCACTTTTCATCTTCCGTTGGGACCTTACCATCATGAGCGGTTTCGACGTCGCAGCAGGTGTAGTTGGCGTCGTTTCGTTAAGCGTGACCATCTTTCAAGGCTGCATCCAGGGATTTGTGCTCCTTTCTACAGCGCAGAACTTTGGTCGAGATGCGGATATTGTTCGTTGCATGATTGAATGGGAACAGTACCGATTGTGTGAGTGGGCAGAAAAGGTAGGACTGGAGACGAAGCCAAATCGGAAAATCAACTGGAGCCTTGTTTCCCAGCATCTCCACCAGTTGAAGGCAATCCTTACGGACGTGAACAAAATTAAGAAGGACTATGAACTTCGTATTGAGGTTACAGATGACGATCTCAAACTGGAGGACATTGCAGCAACGAGAAAAGGACTTCAGGGGAGACTGGCTATGTTGAAACCCAAACTTCAGAACCAGACCGCTCAGAGATTACATAAGAGCAGCACGCCATGGAAGAGACTCCGATGGGCGGCATTCGACAAGGAGCGACTTCAAATACTCATCCAGGACGTTAAATATTTTAACGATCGTCTGTACGATTTGCTAGAGAACTCGGATCGAGAGTTCTTCAAACAGGCACTAGAGGCACTATTGAGAAATGTAATTTCTCAGACCGAAAGTTCCAGTGACTTAGATAGTATCAAAATGCTTCTCAGTCCCGACATATCGAAAGAAGGGTTGGAGAGTGCTGTTTCTGCTGCTGCCACCTTGAAACAACGACGTTTAGCCCTTGACTTTACCGAATATGACACGAATAGGACGTCTCGATCTAATATCGCTTCGACGATGTCGCACAGGCCTTACCCTTCCCGGGGAAGAATTCCAATCAACAATTCCAGGGGTCCTCGCAAACTCCATCTTGCTTCTTTATCCGGGTTTTCCCCACCTTCTGCGGAAAAGAGACGAGAACTCGCAGTATACGAGGGTCAAAGGGTTCTCCTTGAATGGAAGACAATCAAAAAAGCTGACGAGTCGAAATTAAAGCACCGCGTGGAAGCTTTGGCAACATTGCTTGGGAACATTACTCATCCCTCGTTCCATTCCTTGAAGTGCAAAGGTTCGTTGAAGGTTTCTAGCGGAGAGTTCGCCTACATATTCGAGGCGCCACCTCTTCAATCAGTGGATTTCTGCTCTTTACTTCAGCTTCTGCGCATGGAATGCCGACCAAGCTTAAGCGATCGTGTCTCTCTCGGAGCCGCACTTGCTGAAACAGTTCTACAACTTCACACATCCGGTTGGCTGCACAAAGGTATCCGATCTGATAATGTGATCTTTTGCCGAGAGAAAGATCATAATTGGAAAGCTGATAACTTATGTCCTGTCTACCTCGGGGGCTACGAATATGCACGCGCGGATAACCCTTTGGATATCACAGAAGCGCCATCATCACAAAAAGAAACAGATATATACCGCCATCCAGAACTTACCGGCGGTTCCCACAATTCATACAAGAAGCAGTACGATTTATATGCTCTCGGTTGCGTGCTTTTAGAGATTGGACTTTGGTGCTCTTTGCAGAATATTTTGCTGCTTGCTCTGCGGCGGAAAACTGAAGATTTTAGAGTTCGGCATGGTCTACAGCTTGAATTTGGTGGACAGGTAGAGGTCGCTGAGCTCAGCGAGAAAAGGAGGATGCTAGTCACCGACATTCGTGACGGGGCCATCATCAAAGAATTGGAGTTTATGGCAGGGAAGAAATACGCGTCAGTGGTCATGGCTTGTCTGACGGCTGGCGATGAGGTGCAATCCAACAATGAAAAGGAAGAGGAGGGTGACTCAGGTGAAGAGGAGGGTGATTTTGCGACACTGTTGGATCTTCAAGAATGGGTGGTGATGGAGCTAAAAAGCTCCATCGTTTAGGAAATCTTGACACCACTTGAAGATTAGTCTCAGATCTAGCTTAAACACAGAGCCAATCATTTTATCTCGTACATGTTCCCAGAAAGAGATCCGAAAAATATATAGATTGGAAATCCTGTCGCGGAGAGCTTCTGTCCAGGAAACAAAATCCAGGGATTCCCCGCAATCTTACAGAAAGTGGGGGAGAACGAACCTGAGCCTAACAAGGTAGTACAGTTGCGCGAGTTTGTACCCCGCCTTCGTCGGGTCCCCATATACCAATAGAGTCAAGCTCTCCCCGCACACTTACCCCAAATCGCCCTGTGGCCCAAACATCTCGGAATTACTCCGACATTGCCTGGCCTACTATATCTAGGCGTCCCATAAATCCGAGCGTTACCGCTGTTATCCAGAAATGTACACATTTTTCGTTATTTGCCAACCAGTGCGACACAACGGCTATTGAGCTATCCCCGCAAGCAAATATTGACAACAAATAGCGATAGAAAGAGCGCAGATGGAGGGTAATTTACATGGTGCCAACAGCGTGGAGACGGAGGCACGGGTGGATGTACCTAATACAAACCAACAACCTCGCCGTAAATCACGCGCGGATAACTCATCTGCAAAGGGATTCAAACGTGCATACAAAGCTTGCGTGCGTTGTCGGATGAGCAAGGCTAAATGCGAACTTCCACAAACTGGGGATAGCTCTCTGCCATTGGGATCTTGCAGTAAGATCTCTTCCGCGAAACCTTCCCCCGGCTACTGCATGCTTTTGGATTTCACTAACCTACTCTATCCAAGTGAAATGCCAACGGGAGAGAAGAAAGTGCGAGTTCACGGTTACTAGATCCTCAAAAAAACGTCAAAAGCCTTCCAATGTCCAGCCGGATAGCCTCGACTCTGAACGGCCCCATCATGGTTAGTTATATCCCTAAATAACTGTAATAGATGTTTAGGATAGCATTAATACCCCTTGCTAGTTCATCCCCCGTCTACTGACCACTCTAGAACTGCCGAAAATGTCACAAATTCCGACGACGACGACAACGACGACGACAATCAAGCGCATGGAGGAGACTCCCAGTCTTCATTTGACTACAACTCACACCAATCACATAACAGACAAGAGTTCCAGGGGTCTCCTAGAAGTAACTGGTTAAATGCGAGTTCTATAATAGAACCACACAAATCAGCAGACGCTGATGGCTCGGATTCGGAACTGTCGAGTACATCCAAACGCCCAAGACGCCAAAGTATGATACAAAGATCTGTATTGAGTAATCGAGTCATGCGAACAGTCGTCTCTTCTTCAAACGACGCCCTAGGTCTTCTTTTCGAAGCAGTTGAGCAAGAGCAAAACGGTTCATTCAGCGGCGGCTTACAAGCTCTTGAAACTAATACTAACGGATCTCATGCTTCCCAACATCCAGCTCAGCATATAAGTCCCCATTCAGCCATGTCAACTGTTTCAAAACCGGGACCAATTCTCCAAAACGAGCTCTCATCTGCAACCCCTGAAATATTAAGGCTCTGGAACCGATGTCGCTTTGTGAAACAAGGGTGGTTTACTGCAAGGGAAGCTATTACATATATTGACTTGTAGGTGATTATTTATTGTTCATGTCATATGAGAAAATCTTTCTCCTTTACATGGTGCTGAATATACTAGGTTCTTAAAAAACTGTGCTCCTCATACGCCAATCTTAACGGATTACTATTTTCATCATTCAAACCATCATGCTCTTGTTACAGAAGAACCCCTTCTATGTTGTACAATACTCATGATCTCTTCTCGCATCCATGTTTTACCGGGCATGGGCGGTATCTCCCGGGCCCATTTTATTCATGGGCGGCTCTGGCAGCACCTCGAGCATCTTATCTCCCGTGTGATCTTTGGCCAGGAAAAGATTTCGACTGCAAAGACACGAACACTTGGTACTATAGAGAGTCTATTGCTCATGACGGAATGGCACCCTCGAGCCCTTCACTTCCCCCCAGAAAGCGATGGATGGGATTTTGATCTTCTGGCGAACCCTGATATGCCCGAGGGAACAGGCATGGCGGATGCTGAAGATTCCTCGGCACTGTATCGGTGGCGAGAAGAGGTTTTTGAGCCTGCTAAACGGTCCGATCGCATGTCATGGATGTTAGTGGGCGCTGCAAACTCTCTAGCACACGAGCTAGGGATTTTTAATGACTGGGATGCGTCCGCTGGTAAGGAAGGTAGTTCGACTCCCGTAGATGAGATGCGAAGATTACGCGCGCGAATGCTTCTATACGTCTATATTAACCAGCTCGCCGCGCGGCTAGGGTGCACGACGTTGGTACCAGAAAATGCTTGTCATACCGTTATGGATAAATCGTTGCTGCCAGCGATGACAATACCAGATCAGCGCTGGTATTCTTTTATGACTTGCTGGATAGAAATAACCGCATTGATGGAGACGGTCACGGATATGTTTTTTCCTTCTGCAGCCTTTACACGTCAGCTGCTCTTAAGCGGTCGGTATAAAGGACTTGTGAATCATTTCCAACCCTTGCTATCACAGTGGAATGAGAAATCTAAAAAACTAGAAGGTGAGGTTGATTTCTGTGGTTTTCAAATGTTGTAGAGAAATATTATTATTCTCATATCCATCACTGGCATATACAATACATCAAGCTCACATTTTCTGGCCTTGCAGGAATCTCAACGCCATTTAGAGATATCCTCTTTCTCGAATACCACTATATCCGAATGTATGTCAATTCTCTCTCGATTCAAGCCATCGTCGAGCGTACAGTCTCTCAAAGCAACAACTCCGCCACCGCTGAGACAGCACCCTATGAAAGGAGTGCATCCCAACTGCCTTCCGACGATCTTCTTGTTACATCTATCTCTGCGAGCGATTACAATCTTATCTCAGAAGTCATTGACGCCAGTGTTCAAATTCTTAAAAAGTCTATTTCACTTTCGCAGTTGGGTCAGCTTATTCACGCTCCAATGCGCACGTATGTGCGTATAGTATCTGCCTCAATTTTTCTTCTCAAAGCCATTTCGCTCGGCGCGCGCAACACCGATATCCAGACTTCTCTAGACGTCTTAGATGAATTCATCCAAGCCCTTCAGATATCCACCACCGATGAAGTGCATCTGGGCTCCCGTTACGCCACTCTCCTTGAACGACATGTTCGCCGCTTCAGGCGGAACTTCGTGGGGCTATTCAAGGCTAGCAAGGCAGGACTACATCGGCCATCGACGTTAAATGTCCCGCCATATGCGCAGATGACCTCTTCATCGCTAAACCACTTAAGTCCAAGGCAGAATGACCACACGGCTAATTCAGATGGGCCCTTAAATGGCGAGCAAGGGCTGGGAGAGATGGCGGGGCAAGCCAGAACGTTGGATTTTGATGGCATGCAATTCACAGGTGATGGTGGGCTGAACGTTGCCGGCTACTTGGGGGATGATTGGCTTGCACAGCCGTTTGACCCCAATATTGCGCCGTTTGGCGTAGGAGGCTCGCAATCCATGGGTGGGATAGATTTGGGTTCTCTAGATTTTTTGTGGAATTTGCTTTGATACCTGTATTCGTTTCTATCAGTAACAACGGGGTTCGGTTTCAGGAATATGTATCAAAGAAACTACTTGAGTTTTGTGTAATATTAATGCTTTTATACAAGTTTGGTAGGTGCTCTGGCTTAAAATGGTTTGATTATGCTGTGCGTTACTATATTTGTAGTGCTTGACAACAATTTGAGGATATATTCAAGCTAAAAGGGTAGATGGGCAGATCCAGAATATTTAATGGTGGATTATGAGCGCCATGCCAATACCACCGCGGCGGAGGCAAGAGAGAGCATATAGTACGCACATTATTGGAAGAATCCTTCTATCAAACTTATTTGGAATGATTAATATCTGACATTTCTCGGTATCAGTACCCAAAAATACGTACCTTTCGGCTCAAGAGTCAAGAGGGTCCGTCATCAGTCAGAAACGAGTAGTCTTGGGTGTGAACTATGGGTTTATTATACGGAATGAGAACCCTTACTTTTTTAGGATATGCATCAATGAACTTCGTGGCTTTGAGACGGGGCCGTCAATACCATAATATGCTAGTTAAAATGGGTGGCCAATCCGCCTACAATAGTGATTTGTGTGATACTCGGGGCTAGGTATGGTACCGGATTGTTTTTGCGGGGTTTGCGGGATTTGCGGGGGATCCACACCCCTCCAGTTGGGGGATCATAGCATTGCCTGAAATATCCGAGTGATTGGCAAATACCGGATGGGTCCGGATATCGGCGGATTTAATTATAAACGTAGCCACACCCAACTTACTTTGCCCTGCAAAATGGAGGCCAAATATCCTCAGAAGACGAAGGCGGAGACAGAGTCGGATGGATCGATATCACTTCCGGATGGAACGACTTATATTTTTTGGTACATCCTCTATATATACACACTGAGTCTCCCGCAATGGGCAGTTCACAGAAATCACTCGATATCTTCTGAAGAACAAAGCCGAAACACCTGTGAACTCAATTCCAAACTCGAAATAACAAAATGACTGCCTCCATTGTTAACACTCATGAATATCCATTCAAGTTCGATGAGCCAATAATTACGAAGCCGGGCAATCCAGGCAAGTGAACTTTTTCAAATGGCCAATCTGGCAATGACAATCCACTAATCATTCCCTCAGGTGTCATCCAAGATGTGACAGTAACGCTGAAGAACGTACGCGGCAGGATTCCTTCGCTCCAAGCATCCCGCCTTCGAACCATGATGCTTGAGGCCCACAACGACCCATCGAAAATTCTTGCCCATGTCTGCAGCTACGATGGCATGTCATCTCGACTCGTTGAAGAGTCAGGCCAGCCCATGGTTTTTCTAGCGGGGTACCCAGTTGCCTCGGGCTATGGCCTCCCCGACACCGGATATATTGCCATGCAGGAGATGTGTGACAAGATTCAGGATTCAGTCAGACAGGTCTCAATTCCTGTTATGGCGGATGGGGATACTGGTTACGGCTCTCCGATGAACGTCCGCCGCACTGTGGAGAGCTATGCACTCGCGGGTGCAGCTGGAGTCATGATTGAAGACCAGACTTGGCCAAAGAGTAAGTTGTCTGTCCAAAGCTTCAAACTCCACTAACTGAAAATGTAGGATGCGGCCATACCAAAGGCAAAGCCGTTGTCTCACGCGGTGAAGCTTACGCTCGCATCCAAGCCGCGTGTGACGCACGCGACCAAGGCCTCGACATATTTGTCCTTGCCCGCACTGATGCGCTCATTCACGGCTGGGAGGAGGCCATGGCACGTGTGCAGGAGTTCAGGCGCATTGGTGTCGATGCCGTTTTCGTCGAGGCTCTACCTGACCGGGAAGCGATGAAGCAATGCGTCAAAGAGTCCGGAATCCCTACATTTGCCAATATAATTGAGGGAGGTAAGACGGAGAACTTATCCGCGAAGGACCTTGCCGAATTGGGCTTCTGCGCTGTGGCGTACCCGTGGACACTAGTCGCCGCGAACCTGAAGAGCATTAGGGGTACGTATTATTCAATATTCATTCATTTTTCGCTGTCGCAAACTCTAACGAACACCATCCAGAAACTCTTGAGGCATGTAAGAAGTCGATGACTATTGGAGCACCACCAGTTATTCTGAGTTTCGACGAAGTGTGCTTAGGCGTTGGATTTAACAAGTACTGGAAGGGAGAAGAGAGATACAAGTATGACGAGAATAACCTTGTGACACCAGTGGAGAAGGTTGTAAATGGTCAATCCTAAAAGATTTCTCTTGCTCGGCTTTTCAAGTTGAGATATAAACCTCACAAAAAGAATATCGGTTTAACGGGTGGTGCACAAAGTCTTATGTACATAGCTATTAAACGCAAAATAGAACACAGGTCATATCTTTTCAAATCATTGCAAACCAGTATCCAAATTCAAACCGTCAATCCAGCCTAAGTTATGGAAAGTAATTAGGTATATGTGAACTCGCCTTTATTTTCTTCGGGAGATAATAGTCGTAGGCCAGAGTTGGGCGCTGGAGAGGGCGATCGCATCGCATGATATGGCAGTTGTTGGTGGAAATCTTACTGGATTTTAAAACGTGATGCAAACTCCGGCATGAAAGTCTAGCTGTTTCCCCCAACAACTCTTTCCAGGGCCGGAGGGTCGTGTAGAATAGTTTCAGGACGTGTGCATGAGTATACTATACCAACGCCCGTAGGCAATCGTCGTTTATTCTAACGTAACGCACAGAGTTTATCAGGGCGGACGGATACATATATGCTCTTCAAGTTATGTGCCTGGGTTATGGGGATTTTTCTAGCTGGGTCCTTATTAGGGGGTACATTTACGAATCTTGATTCTTGGCAGTAGTCCATTAATTGTATAAGTTATAACGTACCTAACCTATGGGAAAGTAGAATATTTCCGCAAGACTTTATCAATTGGGTGGACACCAACCTAAACAAACCAAGTATCACAATCAAAACATGTAGGTAATACCTCCTCGAATGACTGCATTTCAATACTAACAGTAAAGAAATATAGCTATTTCAGCAAACATTCCCCAGAGGCTGCCAAGTATTCCAGCCTTATGTAAAGTATCTAAAGTTTGGGTGCTTGTCACTGAGCTGCGTAAGATCCAATGCCTCGGTTGGGTCGATGGGTCCTGTAGCCGTATCCCTCTTCTTGTTCTCATGGGCCAACTTGAAATGAAGACCAAGGGACAACACACAGATGAGCCCCGTGAAGGCACAACCAATTGCACATCCCTTGACAAAATAGGGTCTTTCATAATAGGTCAGCATCAGTTTCAAATAAATAATCGCCAATAAGATGAACTCACCCGTCTTCTTTGGGAAACACAGCACTGCTGAGGAACGAGCTCGTCTGCCCAAATATCGCAAGTATTGCAAGTCCAGCTCCACGCTTTGATTCTCCGCCTTGATTGTTGAGTAGCCAGGTGATGTTAATTGACAGTGCGGGAAAGACGCCGCAGCAGGCAAGCCAGATTCCGAAATAACGGGCTCCGTTGTATTTCGCATCTTCTAGAGTTGCAAGGAGTAGATAGCCGACGGCTCCCATAAAAGAAAATCCTGCGACGACAAAGCCTCTGTTCCCATACTTATCACTGTAAAAGGCAACCAAAACGCATAGCAAAAAGGCTGCAAGATATGGTGGAGCAGTAAGTCCCTGAGCTTGAATGCTGGTGTAGTTGAGATTCTCAACAATGGTGGGAAGGAAGTTGGAGAGACCAGCGAAGGAATAATTGCAGCAGAAATGTATAAGCGCATGTACATAGTTCTGATAGTCTGAGAGACCAGCGGTCACTTGTCTCCAGTTCATCTTGGTCTTGGCAGTGGTATCCCGAGTATGCATGCGTTCGACTGCCCCAGTCTGCTCATCTTCGGTAAGGAATTTAGCGGTGCTTGGGGAATCTGGGAGTAAAAAGAAGACCACGGGAGCAAATGCTATGGTCGGAGCACCCTCTGGGAACTATTAGCACTAGCTTTATGATCAGGAGAATTCTTAACTTGCCGATAAGGAAGAGTAAACGCCATGGCTCAAGGGATCCTTTTATATGTGTAATCCCATAGGCCAAAGATGCTGCAAAACAATTTGCCAATGGGGACATGCCTGTCAGCAAAGCAACTCTCAGGCCTAATTCTTTTCGCTGATAGAAGAGAGACAGGTAGTAGGGAGCTCCAGCACCGAAGCCTGCCTCCAAAACTCCTAAAACACATCGAGCAGCAACGAGTCCCGCCATGTTGTGGGTAGCTCCTGCGGACATTGCGGCGATACCCCAGCTATTGAAAGTTCAGTCAAAGAAATTTTCTGACTTAATTTTAACTTACGACAGACAAATAACTGACACGTAAATGTGCGCAGGAAAAATCTTCCATAGTACTGTCGCCCATTCGAATACCGTATAGCATATATAGAATCCATTGAGAACCCAAGTCCACTAGACAGTGTCAATATAAAGAGGGGACGTATGAGGGTTGTTGAAACATACTTGTGCACTGCTCAATCCTAAATCGGCTTGAGCGCCGGCAGTTTTGGCATTGCCGATATTTCCACGATCGAGGTACGATAGGACATATAAGACACAGACAATCCAAAGCATATGGCGATCATACTATTCTTTCATCAGTAACTACTACCAAGGAATATTTGCAGGAACACACCTTTTTCACGAAATAGATCTGTCTATTTGCATCAACGAGGACGTGAGTTGCCTCAGCCTTCAGCTCGCTCACCATCTCTGCGTGGCTTACTTCAGCATCGAAGTCCTTGTTTACAGAAGTATCTGTAACTGTATTGCTCATGTTCACTGTTGTATTGTGTCCAGATAATGTTGAGGATGGATGAATGGAAGATTGATCATGTAGCCCCAAATAGACGGCGGATGTCAGGGGCTATATCTTGAACGACAGCAACGCCAACTCTTCATATCTTAAACCACTGAAAAGGATGCCCAATCATATCGACGTAATATTTATTATACTGGCGACCTGAGCCACTGACCCATGGGGATGGTCCGTGGTTTCCTGTACCCCAGATCCGGGGTATGCGGGGAAATTGCTTTTGCGGGGTAAAAATGGACTAATCTCATGCGATTGAATTCTGAATATCCTGTTATAACCGGCACCCCACCAGCCTCTACATCAATCCCGGATACTGTCCCACATCTCGGCCACAACTTTAGGCATAGGCTGTGGGACTTTAATAATGTTTCATGAATGAAGCCAATGGGCTCGGAAGAAAAAAATGTGGATATTATCTTGAATCCTATTATTATACGCGCCCGATCGGTCCAATCATGGAATTTTTATATCCGCTGGGAGCGCTGCTTGACAGTTTCGCCACGTAGATTACCTTAGGGGTTTGAGTTGGATGCTTGTGTCTCCCGCTGCTTAGTTGCCAAACCTGGCGCCTATATGCAAATACATATCGGCCATCTTCTCAAGCGCTTCCAAATATAACTCCCTCAGCTCTCAAGGTAACTCTCCACCATCGCTCCAAGCAGTTCCAGCCCCTGAAACATTGTGCATCGATGAGTATACGCGCTGGCCGCTGCTCAGCTTAAGATATGTGGATCAAGTAGGGCAGTTACAACTACGTGACCACCCTCTACTCGAACCTATCTATCACTAGTAAAGCTTTTGGCAAATTGGGCAATTTACGGTATAACAAAAGTTGTTCTCTAGCCCGAGTTTCGAATACAAGGATGGAAGCTTGGTTTTGAAATACTCTCCTCTCAAATGCGGATCTACCAGGAAATAGGCGGATCTATGTCCCATCGCTTTCCGGCACAATCCATCCCCCATCCAGGCCAGTGGGCATTCCGTCACACAGCACTAAGCTACAGATATAACGCATAGCCTTTCTCTGGGGATTATACTCACGGTATTAATTCCGTGCTTATATGAAAGATTATAGCCGGCCCGTCATGATATTTGAGATACCATGCGTTACGAGTTACTTTTTACAAATCATTAAGTGCTAGTTTTATAATCTTGAGCAACCTCTACTCTAGCTGTTCTTTTTACCCCCACACCATATCATTCAAGATCTAGAACACTTTATTATGTCTTTCTCACACATAGATTTTTGATATTACCACTACACATGGCACCAAACAATATCAGCATCTTATTACAAGGCCCAATACTCTGCAACACCCTGTTGAGCCAGTTACACCAATAAATACGACCATCCTAGGGCATCGCCGATTCGTAATGTTGTCGTTAGTTGATCGACATTATCGTGTGTGCTCGACGAGTAAAATGCCCCTATAGGAGCATATCTGGTGTTGGGAGGAAGTTCACGGCATAGTTACCTCACATGGAATTCCACTAGAGATAGCAGAGTTGATTGCGGACATGGCAGACGATTAGCCAGTCAGTATGGATGAGGCGAGTAGAGATTAAGAGCAACTCATGAGAGAACAAAAGTGGGCAGAGTAGGCGTTTACTAATAGTTTGAGTTGCCTGGTAGTTGGCGAAAAATACTAGACAATTTGCCTCCGGTGCGCAAAACATATTCGTATTCAAGACAGCTTATGCGCGTCTATGTACAGAAACTAACTTAATGTCTCGTAATAATCAATTGGATATCCCAACGAAGCGCACTGCGGCCCATCGTCGATATAATGGATATTCCTTCCACCCAGCTGCAACATCCTCACCTCGTTACCATCCCCGGTCAACTCTCTCCACCTCCCAAACTCCTTCACCTGTCTCAGAGTCTGCACATACCCTCTTGCCGCCAAGTATCCCGCATCCGGATTGGGATCCTGCGTCCGCGCAAACGACGTCCAGTAATCCACCACCAGCTGTGCAAATGGGACATCGCCCCCATCCCGATCGACGAGGCCGTCGTGCAGAATGTTCCCAAAGACGAACTGAAGCTCTCCAGCATGACACTTGTAGTACTCAGCGTTAGCATCGCCAGCCGGGTGCTCTGTAGTCAGAGGGGCACGGCATTCATCTCCCCCGAAGCCGACGGGTTGGTAGGTGCGGTTGAAGGTAAATGCGTAAGCTTTGGGGAAGACGCCGTGCTTGACAGCAGAGGCCACCATTGCTTGTTCGCCGCAGCGCAGGGCGACGTCGGTGAGGATGCGGGAGGTGATGTTAAAGATATTACCTGCAGTGTTTGCGCCAGGAGGGAGCGGGAAGATGCCGGGCGCGGCGGCGGCAGTTGTGTTAAATCCGAGGGCAGCGCCAAGACCCAGGATGGCTTCAGTGGGATCGGTGATGGGGAGGTAGAGGCCGAGAACAGCAAGTTCGTCGCGATTGCCGCCGTTCATTACGGGAACATGGGCCGCGTATCCGCCGCCAGTGACTTCGAGGCGGGGTGTGGTAAGGTAGGTTCCGTCGACGACGGGGTAGCTAGGAAGGTTAGCTTTGGAATAGACGCATGGATATGGACGTACTTTGCCACTGCCGCCAGGTTGTTGAGCTCAATGGGATCATAGGCTCGAAGGCAGGCGAGCTTATCAGCAGCTTCCGAGCAGCTGGTCTCGTTGAGGACAGCAGCACCAACAGTGCTGGATACTTGCTGTATGGATTGTAGCTCGGAGTACGGGCCATTTGCAAGGGCACCTGCTGGGTTCGACTGCATAATTCCAGCCTCAAAGAGGCCTTTCGCTTTGGGAGATGCTAACAATGCGCGAACTAATGATGCGCCGGCAGAGGAGCCGAAGACTGTGATCCGAGAGGGGTCGCCTCCGAACGCCTTTACATTCCGCTTCACCCATTCTAATGCAGTGATGGCATCTTGAATCCCGTAATTCCCGTTAGTCACACCGTCATCGAGGGCCAGGAAGCCGAGATTCGCCATCCGGTAGTTGATCGAAATAACAACCACGTCGCCTCGAGACGCCATATTCCCAAGATCGTCGACGCTTGCTGATCCGCCTACAAAGCCACCGCCAACCATATAAAACATGACAGCTTTAAGCTTCTTTGTCGCCGGTGCAGTCTTCTGTGACGGTAGGTACGGAGTCCAGACGTTTAAGAACAGGCAGTCTTCACTTCCTACTCCAGGGGCTTGCACGCACTCAGTACCAGACTCGAGACTCTCCGCACTCCCCTCTCCATCATAAACCGTAGAGTAGCTGAAGCGCTCTGGCTGTGGGGCAAAGCGGACTCCAAAGAAACGCCAGTTGTAGAAGTCGCGATACCCGGTAAGCGTCTGCTTGCCAACCTTCTGTGCCACCTGGAACCGCGCAGAGGTGTCCGTGAAGGTGGCGTTCGGGATTGGCGCGCTCTGAGTGCATAGAGCTGGGAGTTTCTGGGAGCACGATACGAGTTTCGTTTTCCCTTTGGCATCAATAGCTTGGCAGGCTTTCCGGTCGCTAGCTACCCAGAACAACTGGCTTTTGCCATAGTTACCTTGGTAGACCTGATAGGCGAGACTTCTATCTAGTCCGAGGTTGAAATCCTCTGCCGATGGGTCCCAGAGTGTTTCTGCGAAGCTAGTGCACCGTGCTGCCGCATCTTTTTGGCAAAACGCGGTGTTCACAAGGAGTGCACCGGTTGTCCGCGTAGTATGGCTAGCTGAAGCTTCATGTTAGATATGATGCGCAATTGGGGTTTCACACATACAGTATAGATCATTGTTTGATAGAATTGTCACATCTGATCCAAGTGCTGGCAGATTCGGAGCAGCACAGGCAGCAAGGCGGGCTACAGAGAGCAATGCGCTGGCCTTGAGGAAAGTCATGATAGCTGGCTTCTTACATTGAACAGGGCGTATTTAGCACATTATATATTATTTTGCCTCCTCCCCCGAAGCACGGCCAAAACTATCGACCCTATCATCATACCTGTGGAGATGGTTTAAGCATATTACCCCATTGGAGGGTATGGTATGGCAGGAAATATGGGACAAGGTTCTCAATCCTCACAAACGCCACTACTGATCCACAGGCGTATTTCGGTCCGTCAGAACCTGAAGTATATAATGGGGAGGAGGGTGGAGATAGAGGGTGGGGACGTTGAGCATGGGTAAATACCCATCGGCGGCGGCGTGGAAGCTTCCGAATGCTCACTGGCAATCTCCCAGCTCAATTTAAAGCTAAGCGCTAGTAGAGAATAGAAGGCCTGAGGCCGCGCTAATCGACGAAATTGTCTCCGAATGAGGGGTACGGAGGGGTACAATCACTAGTCCTATATTAGCTAGTGTGGCGCGCGGTAAATTACCCGAATGGCTCTAATCGGGGTGGCATCTGCATGGTAAGCGCACCACATGGCTTTCCGAATTCTCATTCTTGCTACCCCACGTTGTCTAAGTGTCCCACTGTCTGCCCGCCGGATAGCAGTTTCTCGTAGGTTCACGGCCTTCTAAGCTGCTTCACCAAAAGCTAATCCCCAATCCACAGACTTCTCAAGCTTCATACATTCTTCCACACAAACCAGATCAATGGCGACAGAAAACGCCCTCCCCCGGGACACCCCCGTCCTGTCGACTATCGAAGCCGCGAAGCGCGCCGCGGCCTTCAAAGCCGTCGAGGACCACTTCGATCCCGCCTACCGCTACATCGGCATCGGCTCCGGTAGCACTGTAGTCTATGTCGTCGAGGCAATCGCCGCGCAGGGTCGCGCCATAACCAACAACATGATCTTCGTCCCAACAGGCGACCAGTCCAAGCAGATCATCATAGAGGCCGGGCTTCCTCTCGGGAGCATCGATTCGCTACCACCCGTGCACGAGAACCCACCTGCGATCAGCGGGGCATCGTCGCAGCTTCTTGCCGTTGGGGAGCAGGACCTCGCGCTGAAGGGGAAGCGCCAAAGTCTGGACGTTGCGTTCGATGGTGCTGACGAGATCGACGAGGAGCTGAACTGCATCAAAGGCGGTGGCGCGTGTTTGTTCCAGGAGAAATTGGTAGCGACGAGCGCGAAGAAGTTTGTTTGCGTTGCTGGTATGAATACCCCTCTCTGTCACATGTGAGTCACAGCAGATACTAACATGGCGTGCACAGATTACCGCAAGCTACAGCCCCGCCTCCTCACAGCCTGGAAGGCCATCCCGATTGAGATCGCGCCCATGTCTGCACCGGTCATCAAGCGCATGCTCATCACCCTCGGCTCCCCCGACCCGCGCATCCGACAGGGTGGCTCTGCAAAGGCAGGGCCCGTCGTTACGGACAACGGGATGTGGATTATCGACGCTCCCTTCCCCGCGCTGAAGCTTACCAAGGACCTCGCAGAGGGCGATAATGGTGATGGCACGAAGGGGACGTGGGAGGTGCACGCCCTGGGAAGGAGACTGAAGAGGATAGTGGGCGTGCTGGATGTTGGCCTTTTCCACGGCCGGAATGGGATTCAGGTTGCGAATTCGGGAGAGGAGGGAGGGGGACAGAAGCCCGTTGCGGCGTACTTTGGGATGGCGGATGGAGGAGTGGAGGTCAGGGTCGCTCAGGAGATTGAGGGCGTGAAGTCAAAGCCATAGTTGGACAGAAGACGGGGAAAAGCTAAGTCGTCTTTCATTGGCAAAAATTAGAATACTAGACCCATTTACTGGTCCACAACACTGCTTCCAATTGCGTGAGTATCCTAATATGTCCGTTTTCCAGCTAGGATTTGACTGCTCTATTGCAACCACTTGGGCACAGCCAGTCGTCATAGAGTCCCAAGTCAACGGTTCTAACACCAATCACCCAGCTTCAAAAACCACAGGCTTCATATAGATAGTGGCTGTGAGCGAATGTTACCTCAAATTGATGCATTGTTGGGGTGGGCGTCACTTATAATTGAGATAGAAAGGCAACGAATAGTTTATGAAGCTGTGCAAACGAATTTAACTACAAACGACTCTTCTATTAAACGCTCGCCAGAAAGCAAATAAAGGGTGCACAATGCACATCAAGAAGCAAAAGCTGACCCTCTCTCTTCTGTTCGCCTTGTTCGCCACACTCACATCGCCCTTCCCTTCCCCTTCCCCCCTCCATCTAGAGCTGGAAACTCCTCGCTCACTTCTGCAGCAATAGCCCGGCTCTCTTCCTCCGCCAAACTGAGCTGAAGCGCATAATCCAAATCCTCCATGGCAATCTCGGCCTCCTTCTGCTTTCTGCGGCGAGTCTTCGACGCTTGGCTAGTAGACGGCGACGTTGATGCCGAGCGCCTGCTCTTCTTTGTCTTCACCACAAAAGGGACGTCGTAGCTCCTGCTCCCACTGCCCGGAGGTGAAGATGCCTCGCTCTCGAGCAGCGACAGCCGGATCGCCTCTTCCACCTCCCTCTCCAGCTCCATCTCGCTCTTCATATTCGGCGACGACGCGTTGTATCCTGCGACACTCGGCGCGGGTGAGCCAAACGTACTACTAACGGCGCTCTGGCTCGGCTCAGGTGTTCCTTGACCACGATCACCGCTGGCACTAGTGAGCCTTCGCTCTTCCTCTTGCATAAACGCCTCCTGTGACATCAGCTCTGCATATCGTAGCGCCTCTTCCTCGCTCAACCCCGCGAGACCAACGCCAAAGCGGCCCTGCAGATGCAGCTGCTCCTTTTCCTGCGCGATAGCCTCACGCTTGAGTTCCTGCTGCTCGTTGACGATATAGTCCATCAGCGCGCCGCGGCCGGTATTTGTGTACCTATCGGTCGCGCCATTGTGGCCGCGCTCGCTTGACCGCCGTAGACGGCGTTTCTTGCTCGCGAGGGAATCAGCGCCGTTGGAACTGTACGCCCAGTACCGCAGGTGCGTTCCGAGCGTCACCATGCCCCGCAGAGCTGTGGGGTCGGGGTCCAGTGCCAAGGCACCGGCAGCGTAGAGGTTGATCCCCACGCCCTGGACTGAGGCCTCAGCCTGGACTAGACGACGGCGCGCACGCGACGAGAAGCGTGAGTTGAGAGTGCGCAGAGGTTCTGTGATGGATGCAAGTGGGTCCCATGCCTGTACGAGGCCGTCGTTGCCGCCGTGGACGAGGTATAGCGCCGATAGGGCCAGACAGGAGATTTGAGGAGAGTCGGTTTGAATAGTGCGAAGAGGCTGGAGGGTGTTTGTAATTGACGCGTTGCGAGATTGCGGGCCTCGCATATCCCAGATATAAACAGCCCCAGTCTTGGTACCAACAGTGAGAAAGCGGCCACGATGGCCTGGGATATTGTGCAATGAGTTTCCTTCACTATGTTCTGGAGTCGCAAAGATCGCAGATGCAGTATTGCCGCCATTCATGGTGAGAATCGGGTCCTCTGGCACCCAGAGAATTGCAAACGTCGACATATCAACCGCGTTCGCCGTAAACTCGATAGTTTGCGCTCCGTCCCACGCCAATGCAGTGGTTCTCCACTCTTCTACGAACGTAGATGCACCATTCCGTTTAACAGGGCTCATTGATATCGCCTGTTCAGCCGCTTTAACCTTCAAACTAGCCGGTTTTCCACCACCAAAGAGCGAAGCGACGGTAGTCGCCTTCTCCTGAACCGGCGGGGTTTTCGGAATTGGGAAGCGATCGAGAGAAGCCTGTTCTGCTCTCATACGGGTGAACCGTGTAATGTGTGCAGGCTCTGACTCAGGGGCACCACACTGGATGACGACTGCGCACTCTCCTGCACCGCGTCCATCGTCGCCCGCAAAATCGACCTGAAGCCTACGGCGCATGTCCCAGCCATTGCAGACTTTACGGAAGATGGCAGGGCGGAAAGCAAAAAATGTTTCGAGCTCTCGGTTCTCCGCTAGCAGTTGCTTCTTGGTAAGACCAGAGGAGTGGGGCGAGGATCGGGGAGAGTAGCTCCCGTCGAACTCGGCGTCTTGGTATGGGTCTTCACGCGCGACACGACGGGTGGGTTCAGCGAGCTTCCAAGCGACGCTACGGCCAGTTTCCCAGGCCATCGTTGCAAGGCTTTCTTCGTCCAACTTTGCGTTTTTCTCAATCGGAGCTCGGTGGATACTTTGGGTCAAGTAAAATACTTCACCTAGAGCATTCAAAGCCATTGCCCAAATACGCTCTGAATCCTTTCGCTTCGCGTTGTATGAGTCGTCCACGCTGATGGCTATTATGGGAACACCCGGACTAATGGCCCAACGAGCTGTAATCTCCCCCTTGGCCAACCGATGCCCATCTAGGTTGTCAACGCCAAATGAATACGTCGTGATGATTCCGCATGAAGAACCCGTCATGATTCCCACAAGGCCATCCGTCATCGAAGGCACAGCAATCGACTTCGCAATCCATACGGAAGATACGGACTCGAAACGGCTCGGCACTTTGGGAACCTCAGGCGGATGAACTTCGTAATCCGCGGTGCGAGCCAGGAACCTGCCACGCATCTCTTCCGACGAACGGAAGTAGGCCTGCCCCCCTGGAAAACCTTCGCCGCACACCATGCCAAACGGCTGGCTAACATCCATGACATTCGGCGCACCGATCACTGATCCGTCTCCAAGACCATAGGGCTGGTCGCCCGGGAATAGATCAGCAAACTGAGGCAGCGCCTGTGGGTCGGACAAGCCCCAAGTGTCAACTTTTCCAATATTCGGATCGCTGGTGCAAGCCGTACCCGTCTCATCGCTTCCATGAATGAATCTCGGAGACTTCCTGCCATTATCAAAAACGGCATGGATATGGTTCACAGTCGTAAACAGCTGCGAGTTATACGTCACAGCTGCATTCGCATTGTTCGCCGCGCTATTCGTGCGAGACGACGCTCCATGACCTTTCGCGATCTGCTGCGGCTTACCGCGAGCAAGAGAGCGCAGAAGCCTCGTCCGAAGAATATACTCGCTGCGCCATGATGCAAGGGCCGTCAGCCGCGCGAAAAACCGTTGCTCGGCACGTTGTCGGTCGCGAGTTTCTTGATCAGAGCTGCGGCGGTTGTTGCGCGCGGCGTAGCCTTCATCTGTGGCATCTTGTCCAGGGAAGAATCGCGAAAAAGCGATGCGCCAGGCGTGCGGCGTGGTAACAAGATTATAGAACCTTCGGGACACAAGTGATACCGTTGACAGAGATGTTGCGGGTAAATGCGACAATATGTGAGTCAGAACCTCTGCTTGGTATTAGCTTGCGCTCGTAATTTGCGGGCGAATTTGGGCTCACCATTAGGGAATTGCTCCAGTTGGACCCCATCATTGCTGCTTGTTCTGCCCTTGGTTACTTTGAACCCAGGACCGCTTCTCCGATTCTTTGGAGATTCGGGTCCTAGATCAATTTCACCTCCTGCGGTCGCATTGAATGATGGGTGGGGCAGGTTATCGCCCTCCAGAACCCCGTTCAGTGGCAATTCGCCCACCACGCCGCCCTCTGCGCCATCGACGGATTGCAGAGGGACGATCGCGGAAGCACCGACAACTGACTGCGGTTGCTCATTATACGAGCTTGCCGCGAGGGCAGCGATGTCTGGATCTGAAAAGCCATGTTGAGAAGATTGGGTAAAACGTTCCGGAATTGTATGAGTAATCGTGTTTGAGATATCGGTAGGCTCAGATTGCATATATGGAGGCGGAAGAAATTGGTAAGCGCGTTTGACTGAGCCAGTTGGTCTGGGTCAGTCTATATATAAGGGTGAGAAAGTGCGTAGTGCGTTGCGGTCTATAATTGTTGTGTTGAAGTAGAAGTAGAAGCAACGCGATCAAGCAAGATAAAAGGATTCATCGCGTCGGGAGATTTGACGCACGTGCATTTTCATTGGTAGATAGCGGAAAATTTATGATCCGGGTTTATGGGCTGGTTCCGAGAATCAACCCCTCTACACCCTCCAAGGACGAATGGCCGAGTAACTCTGGAAGAGCATAATTATAGTGGGAATACATCATAAATATGGAGGTAGCCTTAAGATTTTCTCTTAGAATATATTTTTCGTGTCATTTTATAACTCATATATGGGCAGTTATAAGTATCCAAGCTCTCAGACTGCTCTCACCTATTTACGGGATCTCTTCTTAATCAAATCTGCCGCCTTCTCAGCAACAGCGTACATCGTCGCACAGGTGTGCGTTGACGGGATCATGGGGATAAGACTGATATCTCCAATGCTCAATCCAGTAACTCCGTAGACTAGTAGCTCTGGGCTGACAACACCCGCCAAGTGGCGAGGCGCCATCGCTGCGGATCCAGAACTATGGGCAGTCGTAGAGCCCATGGACCTGACAACATACGCCGCGAGATCCGCATCAGACGTGATGTTTACGCCTGGTGACGTCTCCGATGGTGACAGCTGCTTCATCGCCTCAGTGGCGAACCACTTGCGGGCAAACTTGAGCGACTCGACCATGATGTCAGTGTCGGTTGGGTTGATGAGGGTGTTGAAGTCGACAATCGGCTCGGCGTAGTGGTCCGTCGTGTTCAGGCGCACGGTTCCGCGGCTCAGGGGCTTCTCATTGCTTAGTGAGGAGGTACCACCGCCAGAGAAGGTGATTTCAACAACGCCGTTGTTGCGCTTGCTAAAGGTCTTGAGGAGGAGATCACGCTGCGCGACGAAACCTTTGACGTTCACAGACGTGTAGGTAGAGGGCAGCAGCTTGGCAGCGTTCTGGACCTGCGCTTTGGCAATGATGGACTTGTAGTTGGGGCTCATCTGTGGGAGGGAAGGGACAGAGAGAGAGTTCCCAACGCCAACTGAGAGGGGACCCTTACGGTCGAGCCATTGCTCAGCAGCCCATGCTGCGAAGGTCGCATTTGTATAAAGCGAGCTAGGATTCGGACTGAGATCCGTCGCATCTGCATGGTGTTAGGATCAAGGTCAGAGAGGCCAATCCAGGAGTAACTTACAGCTGTAGCCGATGCTCGTCACGGCGTGATCTTGGAGGTTTGCTCCTACACCTGGCAGATCGACAATCAGCTTGATGCCAGCTTCATCCAGGAGGTCCTTCGGCCCGAGGCCACTACGCTGAAGCACCTGTGGGGTGTGCAACCAGCCGGCACAGAGGACAATCTCCTGCTTTGCCTTGACGGAGATGGTAGGCGCGCCATTTGGGGTGCCTCTTTCTTGAATCGTGATTGACTCTGCATGCTTTTTGGCACTGAAGAGAACCTCGTTGGTCCTGTATCCAGTGATGATCTTCAGGTTCTTTCTGCTGGCCACAGGGTCGTAGTATCCGCTTCGCGCGTATGAGCGGCGATAAGTCTGATCGTTGTTGGTTGGTACCCAGAACGCGCCATAAGCATCTCCCGCCGCAGCTTCCTTTTGGATCGGGACGCCAAGTTCAGCCCATGCTTTCCACTGGACCTCTGCGAAGAGTTAGAATATGTCGTATATTATGAGTTAGGAGAGGCCTAACTAATAGTAGGCCACAGCCAGTCTGGGAAGGTGGCTTGGATAGGACCATTTGTGCCGTAAGCTTTCTTGGCATCCCAAGTGATACCGTACTCCTCAGCTAGGTCCGCACGCGGGGCGGTGAAGTTCGTGCTCTACAAGAATTAGCATTTATTAAATCACATCCGCACCCCCGCGGTGGCAATAATAGTTAACTCACCTTCTTAAAGTAAGGTAGCAGGCCAGAAAATCCCCATCCAGGGTTCCCTAGCTTCTCCCAGTTGTCGTAGTCGTCGGCAGCACCACGATCAAACATCATTCCGTTCACAGTAGAGCCACCTCCAACAACGGAAGCGGCGAACGCCCCAGAAACACGTCCGCCAAGTCCAGGCTGTGGCACAGACGAGACGTTGAACATGTTGATCGGACGGTAGTTTACCGCGCTTGACGGGTCCAGCTGGGCCGGGTTGTTGTCGAAGTATCCATATTCGACCACCAGAACGGACTCTACAAGAAAGTGATAAGCAACCGAGCAAGGGATATGCCTTTCCAAGTTCAACTATGCTTACTGGATGGATCCTCGCTCAAACGGTTGGCAATCACAAGTCCGCTCTGCCCTCCACCAACAATCACATAATCATAACTAGCTTGAAGCTGTTCCGCGTTGACCTCGCGGTCGCGTAGAGCTAAAAGAGTGCTTGGATACGCGTTTACCACTCCTGAGAGCGCCAGCAGTGGGGTAAGACCCAGTAAAGGGGCTTTGAGCCAAGCCATTGTGAATTACAGAGAGAAATACTTCGACTGGGGAGACGAGGCAAAGCTAAGGACGAGCTTGGATGAGAAAGAAGTGAGCGGAGAAGACGGACACCTGCCTTCTTGTACTTCATGAAATCAAATTTCCAATCATCCCAACTACCGTAAGCAGCTAATGCCGAGCGGGGAAGCTCCTATACCTTCATATAGCCTCCAATGGCAAATGGCATTATGGTCGCCGGCATAGGAACGAGGCTAAAGCTCATGGCTAACCGGACAAGGGGACTGGGAGAAGTTTGTAATATACTCGTAAGTGCAAACAAAGCATCGAGGTATGTCGTGATTGGCGCCCACAGATAGCGTCCGTACCTGCTTCTCACCGGGCGTTTGTCGGCGCGCGAGGATAATCTAAGATTACAGTCTTAGGCGGATTATTTTCCCGGCTGGGCGTTCTAGTTAAAATCGAACACGAGAAGTCCTGGTTGGTAAGTGCTCGGAGCCGGTGTTGTAGCATAAAGTAACGCGGACTTAGCTGCAGGATCACTCTTGGTCTAGACGCTTGGATGGATCCTTTCCATCGAGTGTTACAGATACATTCACATACGAGCACTATAAGAAACGTGCGCAGAACGTGGCAATGGTGAAGATCTGCATCCATTGCGGGGTGAATAGGGGAGATAGAACTGTACTGGGAAATATCCGACGATATTTGGATTGCGTAGAGAAATAGGCTGTTCTGTACCGTACAATTCAAACATATTGTCGTTGAGAAATAAAGTAAACAAGCATACTTCGTGGCGGCGGCGGCGCGATAACAAGATTTGCCCCACATGTTGGTCAATCACGTGTGTATGTCACGTGATACATCCACGTGATTACTAACTTCGCCTCACAGAATATTCTAGCATCACCGACATCATTCCAGCGCCTTCACCATCGTCCACTACGATTACCACCCAACCTTCGAGAAAGACGACGATGCCTCTAGAATGACTTATCAGCATGTTGCGTACCACTTCTCGTAAGTAATAGAATATTCTCGCAAACGTAAGTTAAGTCTATATAACCATCGTGAACACACCGAGTAAGTGCTTTTCTTTCTTCATCAAAACACAATCATCCATCAAGATCTTCATACAATCTCGAACAATCCAACAAGCCCTCAGCGAATTCCTCTTACCAACATTATCACTCCAACACAAACACGCAAAATGTCTTTCCACCCACACGCATTCTTCTCCTCCCCATCCCAGTCCGCCTCCTCATTCACTCCTCTCTTCCGCCTCCTCGACGACTTCGACACCTACTCGCGCCACACACCTCGCCAATGCGCACGTGCTGAGAAGACCTTCGTCCCAAAGTTTGACGTCAAGGAGCTCCCAGCCCACTTTGAGCTGCACGGCGAGCTCGCGGGCATCAATCAACGCGATGTCACCATCGAGTTCACGGACCCACAGACACTGAGCATCCGCGGACGCTCTGAGCGCTCCTACACCGCCGGCACTCCACCTGCCGCCATCGAGGCCGATACCCCAACACCTGCCATCAGCGAGGACGGCGCCACCACGCCAAAGAGCGATCACCAGCCTACAGTTGAAGATGAGGACACACCAACCACCACCGTCGCAGCCCCTGAGGCAGTTCAGCCAGAGAAGCCGCAGAAGAAGGAGCCTGAAGAGCGCTTCTGGGTCTCGGAGCGAAGCATCGGCTCGTTTGCGCGCTCCTTCACTTTCCCGGGACGCATTGACCAGGATGGGGTTACTGCATCGATGAAGGATGGGATCTTGAGCGTTGTGGTTCCCAAGGCGAAGAAGCATGAGAGCCGCAAGATTGAGATCATGTAAATGACTTGCGAGGAAACTTTACTGAGTCTATTCTGCATCGAGATGGGAGTTGGAAGGAGTTTTTAGTTCAAGCGAGAGGTTTACTTTGAAGCAAACAATGACGCTTTTACAGTTCTGCTTTAGTTGTACTCTACCAAATCAAATAATACAAATCAATCCAATAAATCCAATAAATCCAATACATTAGTGCAAACCCAACATAAATTTGCTTTGAATGTGACGGCATCTCATTGTGATTATTATCGTGAACTCAGTAATATAATTTACTTCTAGATTTAATAAATAATATTAATACATCAAAACCTCCCCAAAAATAAAAGCCGGATCCATATTAGAGTTTCTTTCTCCGGAATATATTCTAATCAATTAATGACACCTTGTCGGATACTTTAACTGACGAGGCATGACCACACGAGACTCTGACCACACCTAGTGTTGAGAAGCCAGTGCATCTTGGCGGGGTATTTCACCCGTTTTACCTCCGTCCTCTCCGTCACATCTCACAAAACATCCATAATTTTAGACGACGCAAGCTAACGCACACTCACAAGCTACCCTAATCATTTATCCCATCATAAATACTGTTTGGAGATTCAGTCCAAAAACGGCGACCGGCTTCCGCTCGTCCGTTGGCGGCGCCGCGCTGTCCCAAGGCGCATACTCCCGCCTTGGCTGGTGGCGCGGAAAGGTTATTCGGACCTTCTCGTATTTATCCATGTCCAGTCCGGCAACGGGGTATTCAGTACGTGTAGTTACTACTGTATCCGATTATAAGTTGTTCTTGATGGTTAGAATCGCCGCATGATCAATGCCAGGAACAGTGAGATTTTTTATCTCCGATACTACTGGCTATGGCTACATGAGCCACCCATTACGATGATAGGTGCGTTATTGTGCTTATTAAGGAGGACCGTTACCGTCCATTTCAGCTGGAATATCTTGGGGACCAGTTTAATAGAAGGGCTCAAAGTTGATCCCTGTGACGAAGCAACGAAGTTACGGCGGCGGGCAAAATGTTTGCGAAGGTCGCGGCCCTCCAAGGAGCTTTAAATTCCATTCAAGTTTTGCCCAGAACATGGATTGGGTTGTCGTGAGAAGCGCCACGAGCATGCGGCGACAGGAAGCCACGACAATAAAAAGTCACGATGACAAGAAGTTGCGGCGACAAGACAATCCCGACAGTGGCACTGCCATGACCAACTCTTCTATCCCGGTATGCCGGTCACGATGGCTGTTGTATCTGCAACCCGGCATACTGGATCGTGATAGACTTCCGGATCGTGGTGAGGTGCTGGGCGAGGTTAGCGCTGTCGAGCTTCAGGATGGTCGCGGGCCCCCCGTTGATCCAGAGCAGAGGAGTACGCTCGTGGATGTTAGGGATGGTTGGCGAGAACTCCGTGATGACGGCCTGTTTGATCACGCATTGGTTTGGGAACGCCAAGGTCGGGTATTTCATTTGCCTGCCCTCTCTGAGAATGAGGGTCGAGGGGCATTATATACTCAGCCGCGTCCATCAATAGCGGGCTTCCAAACCAAAGTGCGGAGGAAAACGTCCCTCATCACAAACAAACCTGGGGAGTTCTGTAGCTGTCCTTCCATCGCCGTCTAAACCCGCCTCCCAATAACTAAACCTCATTCCCATGACTGCCCCTCGTTCCTTCCTTCATATTATCGCTCGTTCCTTCCTAAACTCCCACGCCCCGCTCCTTCCAATATATTATCCCTTGCTTCTTCCATACTATCCCGGTTCGTTCCTTCCAATATATAGCCCCTCTGGCTCCTTCTCAAACATAGCGTTCTGAGAAAACGGCAGCAGATAGAAAGATTGCCATAGAGAATGCGGTGGCAGAAGCGCGCTGTGCATCTGCAGAACTACAGCACCCGACGAAGCTCGGAGATCACACCTTCACAGCAGATTGGAGGCTGTGACAGGTATACAGCGGCGACAAAGAGCGGTGGTGACGAGAAAGGCGGTAACGATAGACGAAGCGGTAGTTAGAACACCAGCATCACCTCGAACCAAGTATGCCTCATCACCATCCCAGTATTCACTCCATAGTTCACAGATTTGCTAATTGTTGTCCAATAGCGTTGGTTAAGACCGGACCAGCCGGTTACTTACTTTGCCTGTCCCTCGTTCCTTCCTTGATATTATGCCTCGTTCCTTCCTATATTATCCCCCTTCGCTCCTTCGCTCCTTCCCTCCCAATATATTCTCCCTCGTTCCTTCCCATATCATCGCCCAACTCGCACCTTCCCATGTCCTCCCTCCCTCCCTCGCATCTTCCCATCGCAGCCCCCCTTTCAAGCACCACCCGCCCCCGCAGCTCCAACAGAGGTATATATACCACCTTCCCCACGCACGCATCCAACCCGCTTAACTTCTCACAGACAAAGTAAAAGTACACCGGAATATCGACGTGGGGGTGCTGGAATAAGCTGGCGCGGATTTGGTGAGTTAAGAGTGCTGGGTGCCGAGGGGGTTGGCTGCGGTTTGTAGAGGCGATGGTGAGAATGAACGGCGGCGACGAGAACCGCTTACCTCCCACCAACGAAACTGCGTCCACAGCAACGCCTGGCAGTATACACCGCACCACCCGTCCGCGCTACAAACAGGCACCCCTGTACTTATTGGCTTGTGGTATTTTGTTTGATCATGAGTCTATGTGGAAGCCGGGGAAGACGTGGCCCCATTTCCGACCGATCGGTTGGTTGCTGCGGATCCTCACAAGTCCATGGGATCAAGCACTCGCATTTAGATTTTAGAATTTAATTAATTTCTTTTTTCATGAACACATCCTACGCCTGGTTGGTATCTCTCAAAAGGTGTATCCCGCCCCTAAATATACACCTCGCTCCCCCTTCCAATTGCCCCTTAAAAAAGAGGTTTCGCTAATCCAACGCCACAAAAAATGATTGATCCCCCTCCCAAAAATCGCTCCTGCCCAAATATATCTATCTCTATTCCCGAGTTGAATCCGCTCCCATTATACTTGTATATACCCGGACCCCCTCATACCGAGGGGGTCCGCGCAGTGGTGTGAAAGGTGTGTGAAAGGTGATGATGACGAAAGGTTGTTATACACCGATCGTTCCTCACAAATCCATAAACCAATCATCATCCCCCACCTTCAACCCCTTCATACTCTCCGTCTGCTCCCTCTTCTCCTCCTTCGTCTTAACCACCTTCTCCTGCTTCACCGGCGGCGGCCTCTCCTCCATATCCCTCGCCCTGTATGCCTCGAGATCCTCGCCCTCAAGCATATCAGGGTTAAACGCGAAGGAGCCCCTAGGAATAAACGTAGCAGCGAACACCGTGCACGCGATGATGGTGAACTGCACACCACCCACGTACTTGACAGCTTCGTGCACGTCCCCGCCATTCGCCGCGGAGACTTTGTCAATGTAAGTTCCCAGTAATGGGGAACAGATGGAGTAGGTGACGATATACGTCGAGTAGAGGAACGCCATCACTGTCACCAAGGCACTAACGTCTTTGCGTTCGTGCTCCTGTCGGTGCAACATAGCTTGCAGGTAAGCGGAGAGGGAAATATCTCCCGCAGCCCATCCAAACGATATCGGAATGAACGTCGCCGCCACCATCCACGCCTGACCCACCTGCCCCGGCGTCGGATGCCAGAAGGCGAGGTACCACACGATCAGCAGTCCGCAGGCATCCAGTCGCAACCACGGCATAGGTGTGGTGACTAGATTAGTAAAAAGGAAAACGAACAGCGCGCCGAGCAGTTCTCCGAAGTTCGATCCCCCGACGATGAGCTGTGCCCACGCAGAGTTGTGGAGGTAGCGCTGCGCGAGGAGGGGGGCGATGTTGTTCTCGAGGTAGCGATGCGCGTAGAGGGCGAGGGAGTAGGAAGGGAGGAGCCAGATGAATTTGCGGCTTGTGAAGAGGATGCGAGCGCCTGTGCTGATGGAGACGAAGAAGAGTTGCGTGGATTGGGAGAGGAGGGAGAGGTAGGAGGGACTGTTGACGGTGCGGAGTTTGGGGGCCGTGGTGGGGTGCTCGGCGGTCGAAATGCAGGACCAGATGCACGCGGCGCCGGCGAAGCAGAAGGGGGAGACGATGATGGCCATGTTGTTGCCGAGGTGGGGGATGAGGACGAGGGCGGTGGTGAAGGCGCCGGCGGTGCCGGTCACTTCGTAGAAGATGTGGACGGTGGCGTCGAGGCGGCGGAGCTTTTGTACTGTGGGATGTTAGTGAGTGGTGTTAATGGTGAGATATATCAGACTGACCGTCGGAGCGGACAATGTCTCGCGGGATGACGCGGCGGATAAGCTCGACCATGCCGTAGACGACACCGGTCACGCAGTAGACGGGAATCATGCCGTCAGTGTTAAAGTCCCCGTAATACGAGAAGTCGCCGGCTGGAGTGCCTGCAGGCTTGAAAGTGCCGCCCGTTGCAGCGTCGACGATGAGGATGACGGTAGTGAATAACGCAAAAACCAGAATGGCGACGGAGAGGACGATGCGTGTCTCCCATCTCTTTACCAGAGGGGCGACGAGGATGGCGCCGAAGCACTGGAAGGCTTGGTTGAGGCCTTGGAGTAGGCCGATGCGGCCGAATGTGACAGGCGTATATCCGCCAACGCGGGCGGCGTAGTCGTAGCGATTCGATGCGAGTGAGATGAAGGAGCCGACAAAGACTTCGAGACCAAATTTATATACCATGATTCCTGCGATATAGATCATCATATTCTTCTTCTCGGAGCGGGTGAAGAGATGCCATGTCGCGAAGACATTCCCGCTCTTGGGATCCATCATGGCGGGAAACATTGTGGCAGTAGTTTTCTGCTGTGCTGGCCGGATTGCTTCTTGAGCAGCAGGGTCAGACGTCGAGGAGGCAAGGCGCCGCTCTGCCTTTCTCACAGGAAGTGATGATGGAGATGTTGAACATAGACAGCCATGACCATCGATCTCTGGCAGTGGATCCGCAGCGCCGGGTCTTATATGTATATGTAGGCAGACTGACGCAGCACCAGGCTCTGGCGCGCCTGGGTGAAAAAGAAAGGAAAGAGGGGCGTCTTACGTTTGAGCGCCATTCATGCAGTCGGGGCACTGCTCGGGACGCCGTCTGGTGTCTATTTTCCACACGAAGGCGCGGGTTGGGTGGGGTTAATTTTTGGTTCGTAGCTGCGGATTACGGGTTCTACAGCGGTGATGGGGGACCCAGTGATAGACAGAATGACCGCACTGATAGTCGAAGTGTGATGGAGGCTTGGGAGACAGGGAGGATGATTAGTGGCGCGACGATGAAAAGGCTGGATTGAAGGGTTCGTTGGGGGTTTCGGTGGACTAGGGGTGGGAGGGTAGGGCGTGAATCGACCCAGTAGATGCAGTTTAGGAAGGAACGTGGGATTATGAGCATAAGGTGGGAGACAGGGTCTTGTCTGGGCGGGCCATGTCGGCGATCCGGAACCTTACGGGGCGACAGTGTGGTGGGGTGGGGGGTAGGGGGGGTTAGGGGAGGAATCGGGGAAATCCATAATTTGTGCACAGTAGCACAGTAGAGTAGTACATACTGAGTTCATTAGGTAGGATGTAACTGTTTGAAGTGTCTGTAGTGTCTTTAAGGAGCTTTAAGGAGACCCTATGAGGATAGTTTGAAGGGGTTCATAGGAGATACCAGGGGATAGAGCAACAGGGCACAGTCTGGATTGCCAATAGTGCGAGTTGGTCTAGAGCATCGTAGTGGCTGGTGGCCCGAACAATTTGATACGTACATGTACAGTATGTAGTGTAGATAGCTGTGTCCAGTTAGTTAGAGACGATTCTGTATAATATTGGCATGGTATGTACTTAATAGAGATATAGTCAGTGCAACTACTCACCCAATACTTCTGGAAGTATTGGGTGAGTAGGGGCCAGTAACGGGCAAATAGAGGTCAATGGCAGTGACGTGGATCGCGATTTGAGGGCGATGGTGGTGCGATGGACGCGATGGATGGGATTTGAGTATTGGGAGTTTAGTGGGAGTATTGGATGTAGTGGGTGAAGAAGGGCCAGTCGCAGTGCAGCAGTAACAGTCGTTGGGCGTGGGGGGGGTTTGAAGTTGGGATGGGGGATTTGAGGTTGAGGGGCGTGGGACGTGGGGTGTTCGACGTCGTGCGGGTGTGGTCTGGGAACGTGGCGTCAGACGGCGCTGCGATTGGGTTGCGGGTCTGGTCAGTGCAGGATAGACCCCTGTTAACGATGGCCGCCTCCACCGCCATTTACCGCTAATCCACTATCAAGCGAACCGCGAGACGCCACTCGACAGGGGTAGCTGACAGTGGTGTAAATGTGTTGTGCAGGGGGAGCAAGGGGCAGAGCAGTGCGAGCATCGATGGCTTCAAACTGTACTATACGCGGTAGCACTACTGATTAACTAATGCTCGACTACTGCTCTACTACTGCCATACTAACTACTCTACTGCTTACATCAAGTAGTATTCACTCAACTTAGTTCTCAAAGGATTCCTGTCGCGATTCTCAATGTGGGAGTAGGATGGGTTATCACGTGTTATCATCTCATCTCATGCACATAATAAATGCAGCTTCTTAATGCGGATATACAAATTGAAAGAAGAGACGGCCTGTGATAGGCAACGACGGGAGGGGATAGGCCGTGATGGTCCTCTCACACTTACCCAAATCCATAGCATCTTTATCGAAGATCCCCCAAGTTCCTGCAGCCGGAAGGAAGCTAACCGTGCTTCGAGAAGGGTTCGATTCGACGGCGGAAGGAACACTAACCCTACCTGTCGCTCCTTCCTTCACTCTCACACATCCCTCCCATCGGGAAATGCGGTAAAAGGGTCAAACCAAAAAATAAAGAGGGTTCAACGTTGCAGTCTCCTAGTTAACTCTAGTGCTCTCCTTACTACGCCACAACTAATCCGACGAATATCACGTGTGGAACCAACCGTGGGTCTGAGACAGCGGAATTGAATCGATACAGTACTTCGTGGTGTACTCTGCTCTACTCTAGCTCCTAGCCTCCCTCCCCTCCCGCCCGCCGCCTTCCTTCCCATCTCAACTCACTCACAGACCACAAGGCGAGATGATTCGCTCTCACGACTCGACGCACACCACACAACCACCATCATCAATATATCCCACACCCCGCGTACCTGCGCCGTACCTGTGTGTGAAGAGCGGCGGGAAAACCTTCTCATCACAATCAACCCGTCTCTTGGTAAATCAATTCCAAGACCTCGTTATCGAAAAGTATGTCACTCAATCAGGATGGGCGGGAGTAACAGCCAAGCGACGAGATGGAGGAGAGTATTGAAGCCAAGAATGAGGAAGACCGGTCAAAACAGGAGCCAAGGACTATCAATGAACCTGCCATTGCACCACGCCTTCATTGTCGAACTCCAAGACTTTACTAGCAGCTTCTAACACCTAACTCCAAGCAAGTAGAGCTGCGAGTCAAAACGGAAGCCAAGGTATCACCTCATCTCGGCGGTGACACTTCCCATCACCACTTCGCATCCACCTGTCCCTCTCTTCTCCTCCCTCCAACCACCTCCTCTCCCCGAAACCTCAGCCCGAGACACTCACCACCTCCCTCCCCACCCCACCACCCCCCACGACCACAACAACCACCACCTCTCACCCCCCCACAAACCACCACGTTCACTCAATCCCCCTCCCTGTATCTCCTCCGCCTTCCAAACCCCTTCTAGAGAGGCTTGGCACTAGCCCTCCGTCGCGCACACACGTTCACGCCGTAGCACGGTGCTATCTCTCACCTCGGCAGCCCTTGTATCCACGTGGTCGCGTCGAGACCGGTGTCTTGGCAGGGCTAGAGGGCGCCGGCGTGGTCGTGATCGTGCCGGCGAGGGAGTTGAGATTGTCCGAGCACATGTGCGGAAGAGACTAGTACGGAGCCCTGGCCGGGAATTGTGACGAGCGAGCTCCCTGTTGCCCTCGTGGGTAGGAACGCGAGGGCCGGATAGGGGCTGGGGAGTGAGTGTGAGCAGTGGAGGAACGAACTACTATGCTCAGCATTGAAACATTCTAATACTGCATAGCTAATCCTCCCTCCTGATCGTGAACCCCCTCTCCCCTCATGCTCGCGATGACCGCGCGCGCTGCGGTCATGTCTCAATCCGGCGATGTGCGTGTGTGGATATTTGCTTGGTTGCGTGGCCTTCCTTTTTTTTTTTTTTTTTT
>NW_017263680.1:133554-273024 GCF_001662655.1 Pseudogymnoascus verrucosus
GGGTGGGGGGGGGCGGGGGGGGGTGGGGGGGGGGGGGGGGGGGGGGGGGGGGGGGGGGGGGGGGGGGGGGATATGGGTGAATGTATGTGCCGTGAGATATTGTGTGAGCGGTGGTTTTTTTTTGCTTCTTCTTTGTTGTGGTTTGATTGAGGATGTTTTTTGGTTTCTTGTCTGTCTTGGTGGGGGATGGTAAGTTGCTTTGGTGCTGTCTCTCCTTATACTGTTTATGTTGGTCTTTAAGCACATCTCATCGTCATACGTCTTAAACATGGATCCTCTAGCTAAAAGGGGGACGAACACCTTGCCCCTGAGTCGAACATATATACCAACAGAGACACCAAACAATTGCGAAGGGCAAAAATAACACGTACAACAGTAGGTATTCGCTGCTGCCCACCCATTCAACTACTAATCCAGCGATGTCAAGCTTCCAGTAGATTAATACTCAGAGTGGTGCCATCTGGACTGCGGGTGAGCGTCGCCCCCTTTTGAATTTGATACCCTCACAATGTTCCATCCCCCAATGGAGTGATGACGACCACCTGAACTAAACCCCAACCAAATTAACCAAATTATGGCCTCTATTCGCTCAATTATAACGCGTCTCCATAGGGGACGGTGTTGACGTATTGAAATGAGACCCGAGTCGTCGTGGAAATTAGAAATCCGTAACAAGAACGCCCTTTCTTTGCAATGCCGGAAGGCTAACAGAAAAGACACACAGAGCACCCCAAACCTACGTCTTAATATCCCCCCCCCGTTCACCCAGCTCATCCACCACCGCCTCCCTCCCAACCCCAGCACCAACACCATCCCTCCTCCTCCTCGCCTCATCCTCAGCCCTCCATTTCTTCTTCGAACTCCTATAACAATACACACACCACGAAGCCACAAACACCACCACAATAACCGGAACCCCCACCATAATGAACACCATCCAACCCGCCCTCCCCGCTCCCCCCCCATCACTGCGATTATTACACTCCATCGCCCCGACCGGTTCCCCTGGAACCCATTTACTCAGCGTCGCACTGCACCCGGAACTGAAGTCGGGGGGAGTGGGGGAGAGGGTCGGCTTGTCGCTGCTGGCCCAGGTTATTTGGTAGGCGTTGTGGATTTGGATACCGTAAGGGTAGGGGGTGGCGTGAGGTGTTTGGCCGGTTGAGAGGGTGGATGATGTGGATGTGGTGGAGGGGGATGTGACGCCGATGGCGCTGACGCAGGCAGCTGCGTTATCAAGGCTCTGGAGGGTGACGCCGGGGTTGCCTAGGGTGTAGCCGCTGGTGGGGAGGGGTGTTAGTGATGCGGCATGGGGATGCTGGGAAGTGAGATCTGAGAATTGGAAATTGGAAATGGGAAAAATGAATATTCCTACCTTGCGCAACAGTAAGCTGTAGTAACTAGACTCGAGAGCGAGGACGTATCGATGTCCACATCTAAATCTCTGACTGCGTACGCGGTCCATTGGTCAGGGCAAACGGCGGGACTGAAGTGGAAGCGGCTTGAGGGGGCGATCTGGTCCCAGCCTGGGGGTTGGCATTGTGTAAACCGCGCGTTGGCGGGGTCAGAGTAGACGACTATGAGGGTGGTGGCGGTGAAGTTGTTCCAGTGGTAGCTTGTTATTGTGCTGGTTGTTGTGAAGATGTTGGTGCAGCTTGGGGGGAGGATGAAGGGCGTGGTGAGGGCGAGGAGGGTTCTGGGTATTGTTGTGTTTGTGGATGGCGGCGGGGAGGTGGTGGTGGTTGTCATTGTGTGGGTTTGTCGGCGTTGGTTTTGCCCGTTGGGGCTGTTATGAGGGTGTGAGGTTAGAAGAGAGGCCCCAGAGATCTATATACCCGGCACGTGCGTTGGAAGGATTATTCACTCAAGGGTTGTTATTAATAGGGTTTTTGTTGGTTGCTCGTCGTTGATAGCTCACCGTCGCTATCTATGACCTCGATATAGCCGTACTGGGATTATTTTAAGAGTATGGCGAATTAGAAGTACTTTATATGGGGTAATATAGTCGCTAATAAACTCTCACTTGGAAATTATACGGTTGTACTATGTAGCGTAGTATTCAGAATCGATTAAATTATAAGCGCCCATAAATCTTCCTGTATTTAAATACTCGAATAAAAAATAGTCTATATTATAACTTAGTTATATTTACTTTTATAAAGATATTTATGTAGGTAATATCTATCTATCATACGCTAAAGCTAAAAAAAATGTCTCTACATACACCGGCTCCCTGTTAACGACTAACTATATACGCCTACATTTCTTTAGTCGTAGAGTTGTCACCGTGTAAGAGAAAAAGAAGTGTTCCTACATTATGGTTGCACAACATACTCCCACGGCAGATTTATATCCGTCAAGAACGTAGTCTTTGCTTGCAAACCTTCAGCTGCCAAACTCTGCTCAGCGCCACTTGCCTTTGCACCAAAGCAATTCTCAACAAACGAGCCCGAATCCTTCTGCTTCTTAGCCACAATCTTCTCATACTGCTTCAACGGACACGAGCGGCCAGGCCCAGAATCGCATCCGACAACAGGGTAAACCGCATCGTTGAGCAGGATCCGAACGTAGGGGTCTCCCTTGCCACCACAGGTCAGTCTCTCAAACGTAATTGTCCCACGCATAGTCACGAAATTCGAGGCGATATACTTCTGGTCACGAGGGATGTGGGTAGGCGGTAGAGGCGCCTGATCGTCGAAGACGCCAATGTTAGAGGCGAGCTGGTTAATCTGACCGTCATTCGAGAACGTAGCGATAAGGGGAGGTAGCTTGTACGGCGCCGACGACTTCGATGATGTGTATTCCTTGTCTGGGCCGTCGACGAAGCGCGATACCACAGCCGAGAGGAAGGGCAACATGAATGTGCTGTTCTTGACGGCGCCGGGCCCCGCGCCGTAGTAGTACCTGATATCCTGAGCGTACTCGAAGTCACGGAGCTCATCCTTGGTGAACACATCACAGAAGGGACTCCTTGTGCCTGTGATCTGCGACTCAAAGCCACAGAGAACCGGGAACTGCGAGACCTCAGAGGTTGTGAAGTTCAGCGCGCTGTGGGGCCCGATGAGCTTGTTGAGACGCGCGGTAACCTTTGGCAGGTAGATGTCGTTCCATGTTGTCGCATTGATGCCGCCAGAGGTGTCTTTATACATGGGGCAGAGGTCCGAGGGCGCGAGCGAGTTGGCGACGCCACGGGGATCAGTGTTGTTGAGCACGTAGACGGAGCCCCGTGTTGTGGAATCCGGGCCTACGTATCCGCGCACGAAGAGACGGGCAGAGTCGACTACGCGCGGCTGGTTCGCCTGATACATGTTCGCCCACGCCAGGAACGTCTGGTTCTCAGAATAGAGTTGGGGATACCGCGTGCGGTACGTGTAGCCCATGTCATACAGCTCCTTATAGCCACCGAGAGAAACCAGGGACAGTTCCAGCTCGGGGTTCCGCAACACGGGCTTCCATGTTGAGATAAACTTCAGCGATCCCTGGGCTTGGAATTTTGGCGCGCTCTGGATTTTTGTCTGCAGGGCCACCCACCCATTGTAGGACCCGGGGTCTGGGTAGCGCGATCCGTGCCGGCTCGTGAATGCTGCCATGTCAACGGAGCACCCGGCCGGTGGCTGATTCGGGATGTTGTTGACATCAGGGCCTAAAACGTGGTCGGTTAGTATTAGGATTCTGGGCCCTAATGGGCAAACTTGCCTGGAAACCATGGGGAGTTCCCTCCGAGATATGGCGGAAACTGAGCGCCAATTGTTCCTGGGCCTGCTCCGACATCGACGCCACCATGTGCATTGCTGCCGCCACCATGTGCCGCTGCCAGCCCACTGGCTCCAATGAGCAAGAAAAGAGTAGCGAAAGTCGGTGCCATTTTGAGAAGGAGCAGGAATATCAACAAAACCGTTTACACAGAGTAGTGATGTTTCTGCTGCCCGGATTGTGCCACGGGGCAGAAATGACACTTATAAAGCATCATCACTATGAAGCATGAAGTCCATCAATTTTCCGGCTTATGTTAGAAGTAAACATAATAAAATTCGCTGGAATCAATATGTAAATGTAGGGTTGCAGCACGTGCCTACTAGGATTATGACGCGGTCGCAGCCCAATGGATGGCGGATGAGAGTGCACGTTTGGAGGGCCGATGAAGTTTCCTTATCGAAGACTAGGATCAAGTTACCGCGGTGATTTTATTCTCAATGGAGATTGACTTGGATAGGAACACGTGCATACTAGGGTTATGACAGCAGTTGCGGTCTAACGGGCGGAGCTTGAGGGTGGCTCCTCGCATGTGTGGTTGTGACAGGGGTAAGGCATTGGATGGGGCTCGTATGTGAATTAATACCCATGTTGCTAAGTATGGTGATGGCGACGACACCGACAATTGATATGCGGAAAAATTGGTGTCTAGGCCAGCCTATCCTATGGAGGGGCTAGTTGACGGAATTCAGACTGTGACATCGCTTCTCTCGTGCGACCATGTGACCATGTGCCCATCTCCTGGAACTCCGGATAAGGCTAAGCACGACGAAGGAAAAAATATGAAGGTTAGTGTCTCGTTGGTTTGTGGATTGGCCATGCAAAATCTGAAGGGCGACATGTGCTGCATGTGGAGAGTGGATGGAGCGCTTTCTCGATGATGACTTGTAGGCGTTGATCACAAAACGTATCTTCTAATTTGACAGAGTAAAACTCGTGATCTGGGTCTTCTTGCACAATGGCGCATTCTGTCACATAACTCCACTCCGGTCTAAATGCTGCCCTATTCGACCATCCTTCCAATCATTATATGAAGACGATATGCTAGGTCATGGAGGATGTAGGTTGTACGAGTTTTTCCATTTAGCATTGATGTGTTGTTTGTATCATGGGAATGCTTACAATAACTCCCGGAAGGTCTGTTGGCGGATCTGAGCCGCGAGTTGGAGGTTTGGGAAACTGTTCAGCCTCCTTCATCGCCTCTTTATAGGCATTAGTCTCCCAATCCTAGTATAACCCATCTATTATTGACGACTGAAGATATTCTGGCTCCTATGTAAGACCATATGTTCCAGTCTGTATTGACCAACGCTTTCTCTCCTTTAACAAGGCACTCATTCCACGGCTTGATGCCTAATGAAATAAGCCACTCAATGCTGTTTAACGTGGACTTGTGTCAGAGAGGTGCAAATTATTAATGTATGAAGTGGGGTGGGCATCTATCCCCGAGTCGTGGAATTCCACCTCGCATGGGAATTGCTGGAAATTAGAAGATCAGTAGAACCGTTTGAATTCATTAAACTCATTAGTACCAGATACTACGATATCGCCTTCTTTTATTCTCGGCTCAACATCAGAGGTATCTATGCGCTCATCTAGCTGCTTTCGAGCGGGATTTCCACTTCCAATCAACTTGACGCCATCTTGTAGACCTACTCAGCCCTCCGTTAATGCCAACGTCTTTCCGAATACTAAGGGGAACAGCGAAGGGTTCAACAGCGTTTGATCTTGATCCGAATGCAACTTCTTGATCATCTGGGCAATGCCATTCTTCAGTGCAAGACGGAGAGAGTCAGAAACGAGCGCAATCTGATTTACACACCGCAGATCCGGCGTCAAAAAGGCGATTGAGATTTTCTTCCTCAAACATGGCCGATTTGTCTTGATGCTCCATGATACACCAACTATATGCCCTTTCGCTGATCAATTGCATTCTCAGCGCCTCGCACTTCGGCGCCGTCTTGGGCCTTAAATGCCTCTTCGCGCCACTTTGCAACAATCTCATCGTTGAATACGTCGATATTCCAGTCACGCTTGTCAGTCAAGTTTCTCATGAGTTGTAACATGGTCATCTCAAGTGCGGTTACGGCAGGCCTTAGTTCCAATCCGGTTACGGTGTCAGAAAAGCGATCGTCGAGGCTAAGTTCTCATGGGGAGATCTCCCGCCAAAGCCAAGGGATTGAAAGTGGCATTTGGCCGCCGCTATTATTCATCCCATATTCAGCAATCATTACTTAATTAGAAGGTAGAATGTCGGATTGTCAGCAAGAAATCTGCTCTGGTAGTATGTTGGGAGTGAACTCAGGAGCGAAGTTTGGGGTCTACAACCGCCTGAATCTTTTCAAGGGCAGGTCCTAAACTCGGGGATACGGGGATACGGTGATACGGTGAAGCGACCGTGAGGGTGAAGGTTAGGGTTGGCAGTAAATTAGTTAGAGCAATAAAATTAATCCCTAGGCGATACCGCTATGTCAATAGGCAGTGTTATAAAGTCATCTGTTTTCTATAACTTATTTAATTTTCCCTGGCCTCAAACTTAACTATTTTTACAAGCAACCAGGTACACTTCCAAAGTTTAGCTTGCCTGGGTTTAGCGCTGTTGTCGGGAATTCGGGGATTATTTTGGTCGAGTCTTAGCGTGCTTATAGTCCGGTTTTCAACAAGGAATTTGTGGGCAAACCCCTCCCCTCCACATGTCACATAACGTCGATCTTGGCTTGCTTTTCATTTATTCGTAGATCTCTCAGATCTCTCGGATCTGTTAGTTCTCTTGGCTCCTTTGGAAAAAAAAACTTTAGCACCCTTGATCACTGATGGCTCAATTGAGCTCTATTGATCACTGATGGCTCTTGTCAATTCGCTTTCTTAATGTTCCGGTTAACTCATTCCCTCCTTCCCATCAACTGCCGTGTGTTATGGTGCAATCAGGCAACAGCGCTGACATTCCGCGCGGGCTACTTCATGCTGCGCCCCGCCCCCCACCCCACCTCGTAAAAACCAACACGGGTAACTGAGAGTGACCAATCCTTCAGAGGATAAATGTCGCATTGATCATCGGTATGGTATATTGGAGCAGACACCCCCGTCAACCCAATTGCCTCTCCTTTCTTTCACGTTACGCTCATTTTCACCTAACTCAACTTAAAACGATGGAATCCATCTTATAGCATGGCGGACAGGTTATCTACGCCGGAGCCGTGCTACGGTATCCTTCCAACGGGCCGGGAAGTCAATACAACAGTTTTTTGTCGGGATCGCAATTGCTCCTCGGCAAATCACAGAATCCCGCGGCCTGATTATAAGACCCAGTTATCGTCTTCCAGCGACATCACCCAGTCACCTTACAATTCTCCATCTGAAGCAGAATTTCAAAAGCTCAAGGTTGACCCTGAAGATCCCCAATCATACGGCACCAACCGGCGGCTATCAAAAAGCTCTCTCCCTGCTGGCTCGGCGAGATGGAATCCTCGTCATCTAATCACCCAAGCTCGTGCCGGAAAGCTCAAGAGGAAACAATGCATCCTCTTCATCTTGGCTCCTATCACGATCATTTTGGTAATCATTATCGCAGTCGTTACATTTGTCACAGTCAGAGCCAAGAAACACCCAAACTTAACGGTAGACCTGGGCTACACTCAATACAAAGGCTTCAGAACGCCAGACGGCATTGACAAGTGGTTTGGCATGAGGTACGCAGCACCGCCACTGGGTGATCTCAGATTCAGGGCTCCCCAAGACCCATTGGCTGCTTCAAAACAAGATGCATTTCAAGTAAGTCTGCCTCCACTTCTCTCTAACATTGGCTAACCCACCACAGCAAGGAAAGCTGTGCCATGGCACTCCCTCTACCTACCTCAACCCCACAAAATCGGAGGATTGTCTTTTCATTAATGTTTACTCTCCTACTAATAGAACCGCTCTCCACCCGGTCTATTTCTTCATCCAAGGAGGTGGATTCAATGATCTGGCTAATCCTTATCTGACCGGAGACGAATTGATTAAGGCCGCCGGCAATGATATTGTGGTTGTTACCTCTAATTATCGAGTGGGACCGTGGGGTTTTCTAGCCAGTAAGGAAATCAAAGAGGATGGGGATTTGAATGTTGGACTGCTTGACCAGAGGAAGGCGTTGGCCTGGGTTCAGAAGTATATCCACTTGGTAAGTTCATCATTTTCCGCTCTAGATAGAAACTAACAAAGTCAACAGTTTGGAGGTGATCCCAACCACGTTACAATTGATGGAGCTTCTGCTGGCGCAGCGTCGGTTGATCTTCACCTTACCGCATACGGAGGCCGCGACGACAAGCTTTTCCATGCTGCTGTCGGACAGAGTAATTCCTTTGGAGCCCAGCTGACAGTCAACGAGTCACAATACCAATACGATGGCCTTGTTAACCGCACAGAGTGTCGCAAGTCGACAGACACCTTAAAGTGTCTCCGTGGGCTTGCTGTGGAAGTTATCGCTAGCAATAACATGATCATGCGCACTCCCGGCGCCAAGGGGACTCCTCTCTTTATGTACTCGAATGTTATCGAGGGGCCTGGGGGATTCACAGAGGATTACACGTATAATATGTACGCCGATGGCAAATTCATCAAAGTACCAGTCATATTCGGGTACGTCTCTCCACTGCTCATTTTTGAAACTCTACTAAAATTGTGAAGTTCTGTTGCTAATGAAGGCACTCTCTTCACACCATCGAAGACAGATAATGTGACAGACATGACCAACTTCCTAAAAAACAACTTCGGCAAGCTTACAACCGACCAACTAGACCATATCGTCAGCCTCTACCCACATGATGAAACCAAGTACCCAGGCAGAGGAGCTTGGTGGAGGACAGCCGCTGACGCATACGGTGAGCTTCGGTACAACTGTCCTGGCCAATTCATGAGCCGCATGTTTGAAAACCACACCGATGGAACATCCAACTGGCACTACAGGTAGGCCCACCCCTCCTTCCGCTGCACACCACCTCTAACAAGAAGTAGCTGGGATGTCAGCCCACCCATCAACACAAAGTCTGGAATGGGGGCCATGCACGCTGCGACCATGTATTCCATTTGGGACATCGCGACCGGAATTGGCGCCGAATTAAACCCCACGATCCAGGCATACTGGACGTCGTTCATCCGGACCAAGAACCCGAACCACTACCGGCTTCCGGGGACCGTGGAATGGGGCACGTTTGGGACTGGGATGGAGCGGCTCGATTTCCCAAATGATCCGCAGAATGTCTCCATGGAGGCGGTGGGGGCGAGCGAGAAGGCGAGGTGCCAATATTATAGTACTATCGGGAACCTTATTGGGAACTGAAAGGTTATGAGAAGGGAGAGAGCATTTAACTAGACACATCAGGCATTAGAAATGGTTTATAATGGTTTAGAATAGAAGCGAAATGGGAATTTATCTGCGAGGCGTTTCATATCAACGAGAAGTAGTTCATCGAGACCGTGCCATTCAGCCAGCTGCCAAAGGATCTGGTGGGGGTCTCGTCCCTGAAAAAAATCATAAGGAAGCTCTTATTCGGGCTCGTCCAAAAAATTGGAAAGCTCGCCATACATCCCGCGATGAGCTCAACGTACTAGCGCGTTCTTGACAGACATTTATGGAATAGGGGCAGTTCATGATCCAATTAGCAGCCACATATCAGAGAACAGCTATTTACAGCCTGTTCGGGTATTACTAACCTGAGTTAGAGCCCGAGCGTCATCTCAAGCTCAGAATGCATATCCAAAATCCCAACGAGTCTTTTAGTAGGTCGATAGAGGACATGCAGACATTCTAGACTATTTAATGTGGTCGATGGTACGTACCGTCGATAAGTCTTTTAACAGTTATCCATAATTAATACTGCTTAGTCATCCTTATACCTCACCAGTTCGCCAGCTTGAAGTCCCATCAGACACGCAAACTCGCAACTCTCATTCTCTATAAAAATGTACCTAGTCAGATCGGTTTTGTTAGATTGTAACTAGCGTTATGCTACGCTAGACGCCAAACACCACAATCCCATCTGTTGCCCAAACAAGCCACTACCCAGAGCGCAACTCCCAGCCAGCCAAATCGCCGAGAGGTCTACCAAGTCACAATGAACTTCCTCGGTCTCCCCAAAGGCATAAACTTCCCATTAACCTGGCGCATCCTGCGCATGGTATCCGCACACCCTTACTGGGACCTCCTACGCCTACTTTGGCCATTCCCCTGGTACCTGCCGCATCCCCTCCCCCTGCCTCGCCCCCAGGCTTTCACCCACGACCACACGCTCTTCGATACCCGCAACCCGCTCATCCCGCAGATCCGGCTCGTGCCACTGTTCCGCGCGCGTGACTCGCCGATTGCATCGTTCTACCGCATCTATGAAGCGATGTGCGCGCGCGATGGACCTGCCATAGGCTCGGAGACGCAGTATTTCTGGCGTCGCCCTGAGGCGCACTGGGCGTTGGAGGGAATCCCGGACCCGAGGGACCCGGATCCCGTGAGGTATGCGGTACTTGCTTCGTTGATGGAGGCGATGGTGGATGCGTTTAATTGGAGGCTTGAGTTGGGGCTGAGGAGAGGCGGCAAGCGGTGGGTTGAGAGGGAGGACGATGGGACACCGGCGCCATTTGTGCCAGAGGTTATGCCAGCATGGGCTGGGGGAGTACCAGCGCTGGAGGATGAGCTTATTATTGCAGAAGGTGGGACGGGACCGCGATT
Source organism: Pseudogymnoascus verrucosus (assembly GCF_001662655.1). Taxonomy (NCBI): domain Eukaryota; kingdom Fungi; phylum Ascomycota; class Leotiomycetes; order Thelebolales; family Thelebolaceae; genus Pseudogymnoascus; species Pseudogymnoascus verrucosus. The sequence goes on from NW_017263680.1 coordinate 144,008, forward strand.
CGCAGCGAGGAATATCATTGCTTTCGAGGGGGATCTACGGACGGTCTGACAACATCGAAGCTATACGAGCGCTTAGAGCTTTGAAGTAGATAGGATCTAATTGAGTATCCAACACTACTCCCTGTTGAGCCCATCCTTGTTGTACGTTTGTTGGTATGTGCGAGCTATCGCATCTAAAGTGCCCTCAGTTGGCAGTACGTCAAAGCCATTCCAGTTCAACCCCCTGATAAACTCGCGGTCTAGCGGCTGGCCACCATTCCGCTCTACCAGCACATTGAGAATAGCCACAGCATCACTCATATCAATACTGTAGTTTCGTGGAGCCGAAGCGTAGGACAAACGTCTGAGCTTCGTCTCCAATGCCCACTCAAACTTTATAGCATAAATGATCAGCCTCTTTCCCTGCCATAATACTACGCCCTGATCTAACGACTCCTGGAATAGTTTTGGTCGGGTTGAACGTTTTGTGAATATAGTCATTTCATCGTTAAACCAATCGTCTGGGTAAGTAAGTTGGATTGCCACGGATTCGGCGGCGATGCGGATGTCCTCTTTGACGTCCTCATTGTCGTAGAGCTCTGGGTCAAGGCAATAATCCAAATCGACTGTGGACACTCGGCTCTTAAGATAGCTGACTGCGAGAAATCCACCAGTACATATAATCCTAATGGGCGCGACGACGCGCAAGAGTTCCGATTCGTCGAGTTTGGCATCTAGCAACTCGAGACCTACATGCTTGTTAATAAAGACAGGGATCAAGATTGCAAGCTTGTTGAGCTTGAACCCACAAAGTTGGTATCTATTTACCTTCCTGGAAGTTTTGAGCATTCAGTTGCTGTTTCTCTGGCGGCGCATTAGGTTGTTTAGAACCGCCCCCGGAGGGGGACGGTTTCTCGCGGAAGAAGCTCATGGTTCTAACCCCCAATAAGTGGATATAAAGTGAGGGGAAGGGGAACGTAGGAAGGACAAGGACACAGCGACATAGGATGTCCAAGGCTGATGGTCGGTCCGTCCGTGCAACGGGCTGTTGGTCCCCTGAAGCGGGGTGATATCACTTGGGGAATCCAAAGTCGTGAGAATGGGTTCAGAGACCGAGAAGGCGAGGAGGCAAGACGAAGGTCACCGGCGTAAAAATGTTGGAAAGAGACTAAAGCACCTATATAGTGTCACATCCAATAAATCGTCCGAAATGTAGAAATCTGCTTTAAAATCTAGGCTGCAATGGAGGGGCACCATCGAACTATAAAGTGGGCGAGTGGTACAGTGCCAAGCAGAAGGCATGGTCTAGACCGAACACTGTTTTACATTTACGAGGCTGTCAGTTGGCCCGTGCAAAGGATCTGGAACAAAACGCCAAAGTACGTACTCTTGCTGCCCAAAGACTAAGCCGCGTAACCCGAGGATTAACACCAACAATCTAAGCTGATGGAATTTATCTCTTCGGCTCTATTTATAAGTGATCAGCTTGCCTATTATAACCCTGAGCGATTAGGCACCTCTATTTTAATTTTAGTCGCTGTAAACTCTGACAGTTGTGCACAGTTCTTCGAGATTTTGGTAAAGAAAAGTCTCATATTTATTTATATATTGCGCATTTTTAATATCTACATAATTTATTCGGGGTATTAATACCATACGTGAGCAGTAAAGTTCGTCATTCATATCATCACTATCTCCCATTACTATCTGCCATTCATGTCCATATATACCCAGTCAAACGGAGACCAAGAGTCTGGCAGCTGGAAGTCAAGCCCTGGGTCTTGAATCTATATCCCGTTATCGTCAGCACCTGCTGTTAATTCCACTCTCGCAAAGCATTAGACCGGGTGAAACTCACACTAGCATCCCAATCAAATCCACCCAAGGGACTTTCATCGACCATATCCACCATACTACCTCCTTCGCTTCCCCCAGCCCTCCTCTCAAGAGCCTCCACGCAAAATTCAGTGCTCTCTTTCAGCGTCCTTGGGATCTCTTGGTCTATTGATGTTCCGTCCTCCATACATATGATTTGCGCAAGCAGGCACCTGCCAAACACATAGGCCTTCACGCTACGCTCTTCTGTTTCCAACCGCGCTCCACACATATCGATGAATCTTTGAATCGCGCCATGTGCCTCCGTGCGTGTGGCATCCTCTGTGGCACTGGGGAAAGGTGATGGCGGCGCACTAAGCCGCGTCGTTAGTTCAAAAGCAACGGCAACGGTGGCGTGAATGGGGATGTTGCGGAATAAGCCTCCGCCGCGAAGCTGGAGTGCTGTGTAGTCGTCGTGGTCTTGAGGATCCGGGATTACAGGAGCGAGTAGCGAGAGAGATGTCTCCAGGGTGGCTTGGCGGGAGAAGAAGTATGTTTGGTCGGTTTTGGCTTTCATGGCGTAGGGCAAGTGGAGAGAGAGGAGAAAGCGTTTCGTGAAAATTTCGAGGAGTTTTGATTGGAATGGGGAGGGCTCCGCTGGCATGGTGTTGGATGAAGAACCAGACTGCCAGAAATGAATGGCTGTGGAGTGTTGTTGGCAAGCTGCTGTGAGGTCGCCAGCGAGGCGGAGGGTCTCGCTATAAGAGTCGGAGGAGCGGAAACCGTTAATGAGCCTCGCGATAGCGATTCTAACGGGGAAGGTCTTCGCGAGAGCAATTTGGATGCTGCTCTCCGTAAATATAGTATCTGGTTTCGGAAGTACTGGAGCACTTGATTGTTCGTCGATTTGCGAATCGTTGACGTTGGACGGAGGCTCGCAGTCGAAATCGTCTGCGGAGAGTAAGAGTGGGCCGCCTGAGTCCATCGAGGACTGCAACAGGAGCTCGACCACTGTAGCCCATAGTCGGCGTCGATGTTCTGCGTGGAGTGTAGTCATTTGGAATAGCTGAGAGGGGTCACGGTGTAGGCCCATTTGCATAGCTATGCGAAGAAGGCTCCCGGCTGATACCCAAACGCTATCTCCATCAATGATATTTACCTGTTTGGCGACGAGCAGTAGGCATCTTATCTCTAAGTTCGCGAGAGTCGCTTTCGGTTTCTGATAGGGAGTATTAATCCATGCTTCTACTGTATGAATCCATTGCGTTGCTCCAGCACGTAGGCTTGCCAAGCTCGGATCTGAATTTGGAGTTTCTTGATGGAAACAAGTGCCAATTGCCATTACCAGCAAAAGTTTTATTACGTATAGATCTCGGGCAGCTTTGGGGTTGGCCCAGAAGTCTGCATACTCATTCATAAAGGAAGGGATATGAATGATGCGAAAGACGGATTCGAAAGTTCGAAAGTACCCCTGGATGAGAATATCGGACGATTCCCTTGGTGGAACATGGTCACGAAAATCCAGGGGGACAGATTGGGGGGCGAGATACCGGAGCTGAGCAGCATTGGCAAGACGCTTGCATTTGCGGACAATTGCTCGCATTTCTGCCTTCTCCTCTTCCCCGGTGGCACCTTTGAGTCTTCCCATGAAATCGAACTTGTAAACGTTAGTGTCTAGCTAAAAGGCTCTAGTGTGCAACATTGTAATCAAATCATACCTGTTTAATGTACTTCATCCAATGATTTTGGCCGCGGAACTTCATCTTTTCATAGTTGGATTTCTTCTTCCCCTTGTATCTCTTGCATACTTTGGGAGACACGGTCGGGGGGTTGGGCTGTGTTTGAGGGGCATTGCTCGATTCCCCATTTGATTCATTGCGTGAAGCATCTAGTAGCTTCTTCTCCAGAGTTTGGACTCTGTTGAGCAGCGCCTGCACGTGCTCTGTGGTTGCAGGCGAACCATTGTGCGACTGTACCAACGACGAGGAAGTCGACCCAGGGGCAGAAGGGACCGACGGGTAGCTGCTGGCACTGGTAGTTTGTTCATAGGTTTGTTGTCGACTCTGTCCCATAGAATCGGGTTGGGTGTGAGGCGGGATCTTCCTCACGATTGGAGCTGTGGTGGGAAAATCGTCCTGGAGATTTTGGTACGTGCATGTCTTGCTCCTGGAACGGCTACATGGCCCGCAAGGGGTAGAACGGTCACATTTTATCTTGCGGTGGCGGCATTCCTCGCAAGCCAATGCAGGACGTCTCCGTTTCCGAAAAGGGAATGCAGGGGGGGATACTGTCGTTGCAACTGGAGCAGGGAGATTATCCCCGGGCACGTTTGTATCCATTTTGCTTCCACAGCGTCACGGTCTTCCACGGTGTTTGTTCGGCGATGGCTTGATGGATATAATAAATATTTTGCAACGGGGTATAACGGACATATATGAAAGGAATTCAGAGATGACGAATCTGCCACATCAAGGGGGATATATTGAGGGGGCGGCGGACAATTACCGGGGATTTCGGAGGTATGGTGGTCGCTTATTGGTCCATTTAAGTACATTTTGTAAAATCACATGACTTTTAGTACAAGAAAGCTACATCGATACCTTTGAGGCCGATATATCCGCTTTGGTACCGCATTTAAATCCGACTCAGCAACTACCCCCAACGGCTTCTCGTAATACTCCAATGCCTTTCCATGCATCATTCGTTTAGATCGATCGTAGAATCCGATGAACACCGCAGGATCTGTTGTATGTAAGGTTACCCATGTTTAATTATCTCCGATTGTCTGTTGTACTCTCGTTGCGTATGACGTTCTCCCTTGCATCGAGAAGTCTCACTTTATATGACCATATAAGGAGGACCTTTTCAAATCCCCCTTCTTCGATTTTGCCATCTCTTAATACCCTTTTATCTTTTCCCCATCTTCAGGTATCTTTAGAGATAGTGCGGCACATAAAATGGGTTCCCAGGGAGAAATCAACGGACCCAGTGGTTCTAATTCGAAGTTGGATGATGTTCCCCTATCTCATTCAGCCACAACCCTAGCCGCTGTAGACTCCGAGGCGGGTGTAAAAGAAGGATCTTTCAATGTTACCGATAACGACAAGGGTGCAACTCCAGCCATAGCTTTTCCCGAAGGGGGCGCACGGGGCTGGGCCACAGCTGCTGGAGCCGCTGGTGTTTTGTTCTGCACTTTTGGTTATATCAATACATTTGGGTACATTTCCAATTCCAGTTCAGAATATCTTATTAAATATAAAAACTAATAGGATGTAGGTTTTATCAGGAGTATTATCAGAGACATCAGCTATCTGGCGAGACTCCGTCTGCCATTTCATGGATTGGCTCTGTGCAAGGCTTTTTTATTTTCTCTGGCTCTCTTGTTGGAGGGCCACTATTTGATCGCTATGGCGAAAAGGTATGTGGCTATTCCCTAATTAAGTTAATATCATTGAAATTATAGGGCAATAACTGACACAAATTTTAGGTCCTGTGGCCTCCTGCCTTCGTCTGCGTCCTGTCTGTCTTCATGACCTCCATCTCGACGAAATACTGGCATTTCATCCTTGCACAAGGCGTCCTCGGGGGGATCTCGATGGGAATGACAATGGCACCGGCTATGGCAGCCGTTCCTCAGTACTTCAATAAAAAGCGCAGTGCGGCGATGGGTGCGACCGTTGCTGGGTCATCCGTGGGCGGCATCATCCTTCCTATCATGCTCGGGAAAATGCTCAACGGCAATGGGCTATCATTCGGATGGGCCGTACGTGTTGTTGCCTTTCTCATGTTCGCCATTCTAAGCGTGTCGTGCTTATGTATCAAGGCACGTTTGCCACCTCGCAACGGAACTTTCTTACTCCCTAGTGCGTTTAAGGATCTACAATACGTGGCTGTAGTTGCGGCTGGTTTCCTGATGATCTTTGGCTTCTTCGGCCCATTCTTCTACCTCCCTGTCTACGCGGTCCAACAGGGAATGTCAAAGCTTCTTGCTTCGTATGTCTTATCTATTCTGAACGCCGCATCCTTCTTTGGCCGGGTGGTGCCTGGTATTATGGCCGATAGAGTCGGACGCTACAACACTCTATTTGTCGCAGCTATTGCATCGGGAGTTTTGATATTCTGCTGGCCGCTCATTACTACAAATGCGGGAATAATTGTTTTCGCTGCACTCTTTGGATTCTTTTCTGGCACCATTATTTCAGGGATAATGGTGTGTCTGGCATCGTGCGCCGGCGACCCGCGAGCAATTGGTACCTATATAGGAATGGGGCTGACACTGGGAGGAGTGGCAGTACTGATTGGACCCCCAATCAATGGTGCTCTTCTCACAGAGTATAGCGGCTTTCATGAAATAAGCTGGCTTATGGGGACGGTGACAATGGCTGGCGCCATGTCCGTAGTTTTGGCAAAGTGGTTGAGTGGGGGGGGGCATTTTTGCAAAGCTGTGAGCGAATTTCTTGTGGGTTATATGTAGCATTGAAATACTAGCTCTAGGCGTCAATATAGAGATCGGTTAGAACTTGGTATTATAATCAGACTCCCGATGCATAATGTTTTATTGTGGCCGTTTAATATTTACTTCGGAAGATCATGCAACGTTTTGGGTGTTACCAGGATGGGAATCCATCGCTTAAGTTTCCTGCATCTCTACAGTTCCATCGAGTTCTCGGCGTTTTATCGAATCTGCCGTTAATATTGGATCTTTCATACACAACTCCGCCCTAACAATAAATATGGATGAAAACCCATCTCTCGTCCAGGAAGCCCGCAATAGGCGTGCCTCGTCAATACCCGTCGTTCTCATTCACGATGGCGGCGGCACTGCCTTCGGATACTATATCCTCGGCGAGCTGCACCCTGCGCGCGAGCTATGGGCGATCCGTAACCCCGACTACAACCGTAGTAAGCCGTATTCAATGACTATGGAGGAGATGGCACGAAATTATATTCGAATGATTGAATCAAGCGGGATCCGTGGCCCCATCTATCTCGGTGGTGAGCACTGCGACAGGACCCCTCCATCTCACCTCGTACTTTCGGTCATTATACAACCAACAGATACTAATTCCGTACAGGATGGTCACTCGGCGGCCTTCTCTCCGTTGTCATGGCCAATGAAATCTCCAAATCCACCACCCCCGTCTCCTTCTCCCTCGCCGGCATCCTCCTCATTGAGTCTCCATTCTATAGTCCCAAAAGCGAGTGTCCCCCAGTGCGCACTGTGGACTTTTCGCACCTCCCAGAGCATATCAGGAACTGTTTAAGCAGTTGTATGGTCATGCTGGAGGAGTGGTCGATGCCGACCACCGGCCCGGAAGGGTGGCTTCCGCCTGCGGTGCTCATTCGTTCGACTCAGCGCATGGTGGCAGGGCCTGGTGAGTCGAATGAGTTGCCTGCGAGAGTGGATTTGCGCCGAGATGATAAGATCCTGGGGTGGGGCCTCATAGGTCAGGAATTTATCATTGGAACTCTTGATGTGGAGTCAAATCACTACAATATTTTTGATATGAACAAAGTAAGTTAGCACGTACCTTGATTAGAATATTTTGGGCTTTGCTGATTACACTTTGATAGATCGAAGAGGTAACATGGGCTATAAACCGGGCATTGCAGATGCTGGATGCCAGTAGAGGCATAGGCATACTTACCTGATGATATGGGTATTAGATTGCGCTCAAGTTCTAGTTCTATCTTAGATCATCTCAATAGATTATTCACGGTCAATGCAAAGAAAATATAGAAATTGGTACTAATAGTCCTGTATGTGTGGTGAATATGTAAATTATATTATACCGTAATTATGCCATGCCGAGGAAGCACAAATGCAACAATTGTCACTACTTAGACCCTCTAGCTCATCTGGCTGGTTCTTGACTTATTACAACCCATGCAATTTCTATTGAGCGTGCGGTGCCTTCTGGATATCTCCAACGGTTTCGGGGATCTTCTCACTCGCTCCTAAGCTCCCGTCACTACCATGTCCTGTGTTTTCACCACTTTCCGCTCGTGCCAGAGGCACTACCTTGGGGCCTCTATTAAATCGTTTCTCCTTAGCATCAATGATAGCCTGTTGTTTGACTTCCCGTCTTTCATCTCGTGCCTTATTTCGTGCTATTTTTTCCTCATTCTTGTTGAAGAACGGATAGGTAGCTGCGGCCCAGCCAGCTTTGGTGAAACAGTACCCCGGATGCAGAAGAGTAAATGCGCCACACGCAATCATAATCATGGCGCCATCTAGTATCATGAATGATACTTCGTTGTTCGCAAGATGGCCGGCGAAGCCGCCAGAAAGCTCGGCGGCACGGAATACCGACCGCGTGAAGACACATACAGTAGCGAGAGTGAGGCCTATATTGGAAGTTTGTGAGCTGATGTTATAGATAGCAAACGGAAAAGGGAACTGGGCTGTAAATAAAAATAATTATATGACGTGACTCACCTCCAAGGAAGAGCTTAAATCTCTGGGAGTTGTAGACGTCGGCATGGGTAGGGTTCAGATGATTTCGGTTCTTGTACACCCGCAATGCAAACTCAACACCAATGATTGTAAAAGCTGTGAGACTTGCAACTTGGATGGCAAGACCAGCAACCATGATGTGAGTGCCGAGATCAATCTATTGTAAATTTAGCATCGATACTGTGAAGTTATCGTACGTATTGGGAAACAAACCATGGTCGGGTTGGTCAATGGGAAAATCGACGCGATGACCCCCCCAACGGCCTGGATCAACAAGCTTAAAACATCGCATGCCACAAATACGAACGTGTACGTCCGAGGCTTCAGCCAGCTAATCTCTTCCCCAACAATAACCACAATTCTACCCAGGCAGAGATAGATAGCTGCTGCAAAGAAGACGGGCCCCAGCGTAAGACAGACCAAGTACAGCAAAAAATAAGGCCGATAGAAAGGGTTGCTGTGAAGAAGGATACGGCCGATGTAGCCCGCACTCTCAAGTACAAGGCCCGCAAGCATACACATACAGACTGAAGATGTACGGTATTTGATACCCAGCCATATCTGGGCAAATATAAAGGCGCATATGAGAATAAGAAAGAACAGGTTCCCCCCCAACGACGGGATGTATTTCACAAACCCCCATTGGTGGACATCGCAAGTGGCGAGAGTACAGACGAAGCCCTCAATATATCCTTCAGGAACAACGCGGCCGACAAGAGACATTTTGGCGCCTCGATTCTGTGTCTGAGGAAAGGAGACGGTTGCGTTACTAAAGGGGTTCAAGGCTCCCAAAGAGACGTAGTATGGCGGGGTCAGCAAGCGTAAAATCACACGTCTTGCTTTGCATCAAGGAAAGGGTGGCGGGGATTGTATTTAAAGGAGTCGGGATGCGAAGGATTTGCTTGTAATGGGGAGAATCAGTTCAACCATGCAGCTGCATCTTTTGACAGGCGGCGGAATAGTAGTTCCATTCTCCCATGTCATGAAATATCAATAAATGACGACGACCCGAGCCTAGTAGTAGCTGGGATACTTGTATTTTGGATACCCATGCCCCATGTCGAGTAGCGCCCCCTCCCATGCGTTTGATGAGTGTGGTTGTACTTGCATCCGATAATTCGCTAGGGGGTGCGCGAGGCTACGAGCAAGACTGGTAACGGCTATATACCCCCGCAATTAGCAATGCCTAACGACTGACATGTGTGGGGTATTGATGTGGTCTTGATGCAGGGTCGTTCAAGGTTCAGGTAGCGACCGGGCCTGCTTCCGAAATATATTTGGATTGTGGGGTCCAAGAGTGGTGAAGCACCGTTGACGGGCAGGGGTGGCATGTTCCATTGTTCGAATGTAGACATAATGAAGTGTAGCCCTGCCGCGTTGTCTGTGGGGGCCAACAGAGTATAGGCAGCTAAAAGGCTCGGATCCTTCATGGGCCCATGTACACCCGCACAACTATTCAGCCGCGCAGGTTTATTGATTCCTTCTAGAAGGATTTTGCAATTCAGGCCGGGCAAAGCTGATGCGCTTGGCTCATTGGCGTCTCTCTGCAGCTATCAACATCGACTTCGGCGGTTCTATTTCAGCCACATTGTTTCGAGGCATTTAGCCACGAGCCGAACCCTTGACTCATTTGAATATGTTGGTCCGATCTATTAATTTCTTTCCTAGGGCGGCAGGGGTGGCTCAAGCCACAGCTGGGAAGGATTGGGGAAGCAACAACAGATGGCGCACGGAGATGGATGCTCCTGCTGGATATTTCCTTGCTTCGTACTAAAATTGACTGTCTTATATCGCCCAATGACAATTCCGTTGGCTGAACAAAGCTTCAATGCAACGGAGCTCCCCATATATCCAACCACTTCATCCTACGGTCATGCAGACGATGGCCATTACAGAATGGAACATATGTTTCTGGGAAGGGACTCGCTGTAAACTCGGAGTCGCATTTACACGCGGCAAAGAGAGCGACCCGAAATAAAGAAGAGATGGGGGCGAAAGTGTCGAGAGAGCGATCGAAATGGTGTAAACCAAGGAAGTGGCATGCATCAATAATACGTATCTTGTATCCCCGATACCGCTCTTCTGTGTCACAGTTTCAGCTCCTGTGCGCCGTATAAAGCACGATTTAACAGCTACCGTAATTATAGTTTTAAATCAAACAACCGTTATGAAACTGATTCACTCAGACTGGCTTATTTCTGGCGCGTAAACCTCCCGTTGTAGCCATCCAGCAGCGTTTTCATACATTTCGCGCCCCCGTTTCCTCATTCTCACTTTAGCGGCTCCAAATGCAACCCACTGATCAAAAGCTGGGTGACAGAGTTAGCTAATTCATTCATAGTTTCAAGGCTATCCGTACCATGGTCTTCACCAGGTATCTTCTCCCACTTCACCCCGTTCCTCTCCCATGCAAGGTCGGATCCGACTCTTTGACCGGGGCCGCAGTTTGCCATTTTCTCAGCCATAATTTCTGCTTGCCTGCAAAGAAGATCAAGCTCGCATCCAAAAATGCAAATCTTCGGCGGCAGGCTCTCTCTTGGGGCGAAGACGGGGCTGAGCATCGGATCCCTCAAATCCTGCCCTGCTTTAACATACCCCCAGCCAAACATCCAGAGTTGGTCTTGTGGCAAGGTAGTACCAGCACCGTTTGGGTTTTCCCTCAACTCATCTGTGGTCGTGGGTAAGAAATTTGCTGGAGGATAAAATGCCACGAGCCCCCCAATTCTTCCCTGTAGAGTCTTATTTTGAGAGACCGCGCAGGCTAGGTTTCCACCAGCGCTGAAGCCTCCGATGGCAACTTTTGACTTATCTATCGGTAGGGAATCATCATCTAAGACGGCGTTTACGAGGTCGGTCAACGCCTGAACGGCGGTGGGAAATCGATATGAAGGCGATTTGGGATAGTCGAGGCTTACAACAAGTATATTGTTGTTGTTTGAAAAATTAGAACAGAAACCGTCGTCTGCCACAGGGTTTGTCCATGAAAACCCGCCGCCATGCATATGAATGTAGACAGGGAGTGACGAGCCGCCGGGTTTGTAAGACCGCGGTATGTAGATACGATTCGTTAGTGATCGGTGACAGGAATACCTCTTCTTGAAGGTGGGTTGTATAGATCTATCGCAGATACCAGGGATACTCAGTAAACCCAATACGAGGTCGAAAAGTAATTTGACCAGATGAAGCGTGACGAGGTATCTCAGTCTTTGGAGAATGGGAAGGCTTCCGGCGTGAGTTTTTGAGCCTATCAACGGGGTCGTAGTGGACGAGACTGGTGCGTCGGGATCTGCCATGGCTAAGCTTGGGAGACTATGGAAAACGAACGGACTTATCACAGATTTCGGGAGCTTCAAATGGGAGCTAGGAGGGGCTTTTTGCTCGTATCTCGTAAACACCGCTAGGCCCCTCCATTGATCTGTCCTCCATCTTGTTTGTGTCCAACTGCCGACAATGCGGTGTGGTCTGTGCACCATCGGAAATGCCATATCCAGATCACCGACTTCCCCGGTTGACATCGTATTCGGCCCATCGAGGGATCAGCAATATCGCCAAGGGAGTCTTTGAGACACTTCGATCACCCATATCCGTCTTTCCGCGCGATATTTGGACATTTGGAACTTGCTCAGCCAGTATTCTCACCTGTCCTGTCTGCAGCTTCAAGAGATCGGCGCAGGCAAGCTTGGACATGTCGGAGACCTTTTTACAGTTTCCACCAATACCAACAGTGCTTGCCACTACCCGATTGCGGATTCACATAAGCCCGTGAAAGCTTAACTCGATTTAGATGTGATGGCGCTTGCCACCTTCCCCATTGCGGGTGGCGCATAAGCTTATTTAATGACTATGCCTGCATGATTAGAATGAACTTCATGCAGTATGTTTGGTAAGAAGTAGATCCAATTTCCATGTTTGGGCATTGAGAGATGTCCGGGTTCGCCGAGAATATGGCTATATAAGAGTTCTTAAATGCCAGAGGTAAAGTTAAATATCACATCTACTCATTTCCCATTCCAATTCTCATTCAAACAACCACAAACCACCGCCATCATGTCTCTCCGTACAACTATTTCTATCGTTTCGGTCCTGTTGGCGATGCAATCAGGCGTCATGGCTGCGCTTAACCCAAATTGTGCTCCAGGAGGAAACTTCGATATGAAGCCCTGGAAGCTGCAGCTTCCCATCGGCAACCCAGGACAGCCACAGACCATCTCTAGCTCGCAATTGCAAGGCTGTGGTGGCTACCAGGACCCTGGGCACAAATATTTCTTCACTGAGAGTGGGGATGGTGCTCTTGTGATGAAAGTCCCTGGATCTCCAGACTCGGCGGGCTGCGTCACGACCCCAAACAGCAAGCACTGCCGGACTGAGCTTCGAGAGGCCAACCCTTCGGACGGGTCTGCTGCGAGCTGGAGCCCAAACGCAGCTAAAAATAGACTGTATGCGTCTCTATCTGTTGCGTATGCCGACGAATCCAGCCATGGCAGTGTTATCGGTCAGATTCACATCGATGACAGTATCTCAACGAAGCCAGTTTGCGAGCTCTTCTACAACTCCAAGGGTGATATTTCGATGGGAGTCGAGCAGACGAGAGCAGGCAACAATTTACTTTTCACGCCCATTGGGAATATTCCTGTTGGCCAACAGTTCTCGTACGAAATTCGATACGAGAGCAATGTCTTGTCGGTCGGGATCAATGGCGGTGCCCAAAAAGTGCTCGACACTTATCAGTTGAATGCCCCCAACAGCTACTTCAAGGTTGGAAATTATAACCAAGGGAACAATCCGTCCGACATGCACTTTCTTGCTATTGTTGTTACTCATTAGATCTGTGGAGGCCTTTATAAGCCGACATAGGCACCTAACGGGCTATTCACCGGGAATCTGTTCGTCAACACTGTAACGAGTTTCCCTTGGAGCTGTCGTAATAAGTCGTCAATCAGAGATAAATAAGACCAAGAATTCTCACACCTGTTCAAAGTATGTGATTAATGAGTGACTTTGCACTGATTCATTAATTGTAATCCCAGGGCTCCCATGTCACAGAGGAGTCTCAGTAGCAATGTTCGGGCGTAGAAACCTTGAATCGAACCCCTGTTCAACCTGCCAAGTGCTCGCTGGAGCAATAGAGTTTGCGAAGAACTCAAGGAGACCCTGATCATTGTCCGTTGACCCCGACGTATTTGACACAGGTGGCTGGTTCATACCCACCGTCGTAGATTGCATGTTATTGCCAGCAGACTGCCACCACTGGAAATCCCCTGGTTGCCATGGAGGGAACAATTGCATTGAGGTATCACCCATATAGCCCATGTCTCCTGTTCCGTTTTGATTCTGTCTTTCTTGGCTAGAGCTGGCAGCTAAATTGCTCAGGCGTCTTGTTACAGAAGGCGGTGGTTGGCCGCTCTCTGGCGATGGATGGCGTGTCGCGGGGGTGGACACACTAGTTGCATTGAAGAGATTATTCCAACTTTCCGTCTCCGATGGTGGTGGTGATATAAGGAAAGGATATCGACAGAGCAAGTCGATGGTGTGGTTCGTAGGCGTTTCCCTGGCTACAGAACCGTCCGTTCTAGAATATGTAAGTGACGTACTCTTGGGTATAGAGCACTACATACCTTTGATTTCCATCGTCATTCCCACACACAAGCTCCCATAGCCCAGCTTGCTGTATGAGATCGCAGCATTCTTGATGCTATTCAATTGTTAAGACGTAATAGCCAGGAATCAATTGTTAGGACAACTTACAACTTTGTCAGCCAAAATAATAGTTTCTTTGGTGTTTGCTAGAGCTTTAATATTAATCTTTAAAAGCTGTGACATCTCTCTACATGACTCTGCACTTGTCGGTTGTTGCTGGATTGTCTCATTTGCAAGCTGAATCGTCACCGAGTCGAGAATACAAAAACTAAGCCATGGATCGCGGAATAGGTGGTCCGGTTCTACTCTGAGCACCTTCTCAAGGAGGCGGCTTATCTGTTGAGCATGATAGAGACATCTATCGCGGCATTTTTGAAAGAATTCAGCTAGCGCTGGCGCGTTGGGATCATCATCACTAGTTGCGCCACGGTCCTGTATCCAGCTTCCAAACAAATCGCATCCACATTGATGGTACCAGACATGGACCATAAGAAACATGTCGAGATGTCGGCTTGTACGGAAGGTGTACATATGGCGCTCTTCGAATGTCATATTAGGCGGTAACTTCTTACGCCAGTCCTCAAGCTCTTTTACAACTCGGTAAAACTGGGATGTTTCCATCCACGGGGGTTCCATGTTATATTCTCGCTGGTCCCGAATAAAACTACGTGCCTGTGAGTACGTGGATTTCGGTTTGTTGTGTAGACTCACTTTGTGATCCGCCTCTTTAGGGCAAGAATCCTTATAAAATACCCGTTTGGATTTGTTGCATGATAGGCTGCCGCGTCATTTGACTCGTCATGGAGGAGAAGCGTTGTACATGGAGTACCTTGGGTAAAATTCCACAGATTGCAAGGTAATCCCAAGTTACACACTGCTTCATCACTTACGTGCATCTCGTCGGAAGCAAGCAAAATATCTGCTCCAAAAACAGACCACATCAAACGACGACTGCATTCGTCTTTGAGAAACGTCCCAGAGTCGCTCATAGGTGAGTCTGGTTGCTGGGCTGTCGGGTGGTTTAGTTTTAACTGAAGTGCCATTCGGATAGATATTCCTACATCAATATGGTCAGCAAATTTCAGGGGTAGGGCGCCAAGTATGACAAGAGGAGGAATACTACCCGTCAAATTCCATGCAGAGGTAATATCAGCTTCATGGATATCGTGCATTGCCAGAGTCTGTAGGGCCAATATGGGAAGTGTGGAAATTTGGTCCAAGCTCTCCATCACCATGGATTTTGCTTCAGCGACCCAACTTCTACCTTTAGCCTTGCTCTCTGGATCCTCGAGAAACTTTGCAGAAACTCCACAAATCGCTAATAAAAGCAGCCTCGGCGACTTCTCAAACGCTTCGCAAAGAACTCCTGGGTGCAAGACATTGTTGAGACATATGGGATGAACATTGGATAGGTATGAGTCAAGATATGGCAACAGAGCAGGGCCAGCAGGTAGCCGGGGCGAGCTAGGTCTATGTTGTTATTAGCTGAGTATCCATATGACAGAGTGATGCTATTACAGCCTCGAACTTCCACGAGAGCTTATTCCCATATCGATATCTTGCCTGGTAGATGCAACACTCCCGCTTTGGTGACAGTCATGGTTGTAATCTACCTCCATGGTTTCCATCGGAATATTACCTTGGCTGTCTGGAATATTTAATAGCTGTGATACTGGGACGGATCTCTCGGGTTGTGATTGGCGCCCTTGCTCATAGATGCAACTGATACCACGGCGGACGCATACTGAACATGATGGCTTGCCAGCATCACATTTAAGCTTCTTTTTGCGGCATGTTTCACACGCCACGGACGTTCTAAGACGTTTATGGCCCGCACGAGTAACTTCCCCAGACACGAGCTCCTCGCTGTTGGGGCGAGAGGCTATCATATACATCAGCACCAAACAAGTAGGGGATATACTACTCCTGTCATACCTTGCCATCTGCATTCAAGCCCAAGTTTCTCACACCGCAAACATAAACCTAGACGGCCATCACATTTTACCTGTCAATCTTAGCAACGACCAAGAACATCCGCATCGTTGGGTATCTTACTTTTCGAAAGCGACAAGTTGAGCATCCTACATTTCTCGCATCAGTACTGTAGCATTTTGTTAGAGCTAGACATACCAGTCATTATTAGACTAATTTATGAGGATCCTCATAGCAAATATCTTCCAACAGTAGCAGAGAAGTCATCCAGAGGAGTCCGGTAACTCGGTGTCAAGGCTAGCTTTCGCTGGTCACCAACTAACCCCTGTGGCATGGCGCCACCGCGGTTACCCCGCAAATACGCATCGATTCCACGTTTATTGAATTTAAGTCAGGTGATATGGAAATTTTCCATCATAAATACTGTGCTTTCTATTTCACTGAGGGAATCGGTGTCATAGTATAATAGTAGCTATATTTTCATGGCGAAGCCGTGGACTCCTCTGGTCATTGTAGGGGTTCTTCGATAGCGCAGAGTTATTTACATCCCACGTGATAGTACAGGTGAACATATGCCTGTCCTTATACTCCTATCAGTCTGTACGGCGTCTTTGTATCCGGTTCTTCTACGGCGTTTACTTTCCTCCAGAGGGCATAGTGGTGAAGCAGCAGTGTCACGCCATGGCGGCTAACTTGACGTCAATTGGAAATGTGGGTCAGCTTCGGATGTCGCGATGGTGGACGGATATCGGCGGACGGAAGTCGCAAAAATGGTAATTGCAACCTGGGTGGGTGATGAAAATAAAGATATTAATTGCAAATAAGACAAAATAAACAAGAGTATTCGCTTCTAATATACTTTAATAATACGTGAATCTTCAATCGCTATTTAGCTCCCCAGAAAGGCTTCTCATGTCCCAAATATCAATTCTTTGTGATATCTCGGCCTGGCTCATTGGAGGACTGAGTATCGATGTCAACATTGTCACCCTTGAGGGTTTTGTCTCCTCGGAAAAACACCTCTTCCATCTCTTCTAGGCTCTTTCCGGCGGTCTTAATAAGTTTGTTAGTATTCTCCTTGGGTAGATAGTAGGGCCTCAAACATACCTCTCTCAGCACGAAGAAAGAATAAACAATAATCGCATAATTGAAGATAGCGAACATGAGAAATGTTCTCCACCCAATGTTTGAGACTGCGTATGGCGTGATCTGGGAAAGTGCAAAGTTGAACAGCCATTGCGACGCAGCTCCGACAGCAATTCCAATCTCTCGGATCCGAGTGGGGAATATTTCTCCAAGATATATCCTAATAATACATTAGCTTCGTCCGGAAAGCTAGAGTGGGGCACATACCATGCAACAGGCCCCCAAGACAGATTGTATGATGCAGACTCGCAGTACACCATGAGAACTGCCGCGATAGCAGAATGTGATATGCTGTCTCCAGGCTTCCCTGGGGGGAACTTCGCGACAATGATGGCGATAATAAGCATGAACGTTCCCATAGCTGCAGCGCCGCCCATAAAAGCAGTCTTTCTGCCAATTCTACCAACGACGAAAAGCTAAACCACGGTCAGATCATGGCTAGGAATTAGATAAGTTGACTTACACAAAAGGTTGAAACTGCTACAACTTTGACGACTCCGAAGAAGCCAGTGATTAAGGCCGTTGAGTTACCAGCACCGACGCTTGTAAAGATCTGGGGGGCATAATACGCAAGTGAAGTGTTGCCCGTTAATTGGGCAGCTATATATAAAGTCAGCCTATACTTCAGTAACAAGTTCAAACGGGAGAAACGTACAGAGTTGCATGGTGATGGCAATAAAAAGTCGGTATCGGTTGGAAGGGAGCAACAGTTCCTTGTAAGTGACGCCCTCTGAAATGCGGCTCTCCTCTTCAATTCCAGCAACGATCTCTGCAAATTCATCTTGTACCTCTTCAGAGTCGCCGCCACGAACCCAGATTAAATTTTCGAGGGCCTGTTCATTTCTCCCTCTCTTTACTAGCCAGCGTGGGCTTTCCTTGACAAGAATCATGCCCAAGCCTAAAATGCCACCGGGAACTGGATTTCAACAGTTAGTATGTGACACTCACAGACTCTGAACAATGGGGGAGCTCACGTAACTGAAGCCCAATTGGGATTTGCCATTGCTTCGTACTCGGTTCTACATGCTTTTGCACAGCGTAGTTTACCCAGTAGCTTACACAGACGCCGATTGCAAAGAATAGCTGGAATCCAGACCCGAGTTGTCCACGGATGTTTTTCGGGGCCATTTCTGCGGAGTACATGGGAACAAGGACGGTGGCTGCACCTACGCCAAAACCGGATATGACTCTGCCAGCGTAAAAACAGGCAATGGAGCCCGTATTGACCACTTGAAGAATTCCGCCCACGATGAACACGGCAGAGCTGATAACCATGGACCAGCGTCGGCCTAGGCGCGCAGTGATGGGCCATATCACGAAACATCCGAAAAATGCACCGGCTTGCAGAATACTAACAGCATTGGCGTTGATGGACTTGGATTGTGCCTTAGTATAGTTGAAGTCTTTCTGGAATGCTGCGAGGGTGAGAACTCCACCAACGATTCCGGTGTCGTAGGCAAACAGAAATGATCTGAGGACATATCAGTATCAGTATAAATCGTAGGGATGTTTGATAAAGATGTCAGCTTACCCAACACAGCAAAGAACCGCAACATAAGTGGCGCGAAAGTTACCCAGCGCAGTACCCATTGTGATATATTTCCTGAGGGTCCAAGATTATTTGATTGACGAATATTTGGGAGCAAGTGAAGGGAATTACTGCAACTTATGTATCGCTCGGAGATGTCACAAACCAAAGACGCCATGGCGTGCTCTCCATCCAGGCAACGTCGAGGATATCCGCCAACAAGGGAGCCATGCCTTCAACACGCGTTGACCTTCGTTCTAGTAATAATTTGGCGTTGCTGTCAGCGACCCATTTCATGCGGGGGCCTCCGTGCCAGGGGTAGCTGCAATCGGTAGTCTCTCTTTAGGGGCGGGCTAAGCTAGCGCGAGCGACATCCACGTCGTCGTTCGACGAGTTCCGAGATTCTCCACAGCGACTTCCGACGACGCTCGGCCGCGGTAGGTGCTGAAAATGGTGGTGGAGGCCGACTTCCATTTGGCTTCGGATGATAAGGGCTCCTTGAGTTACCCCTCAGGGTATCGGCAGTTTTATTGTGAGAGGGGTAAATATATATACTTTGGAGAAATCCTTCTCAACCTATAATTGTCAATTCTATGTAATTAAACTGTAATTGACAGTGCAAAAATCACAATCATGTCTAGAATTCCTACCAAAAAACCCAACTTTCTCATAATTCTTGCCGACGATCTCGGTTTTTCAGACCCAGGCTGTTTCGGTGGGGAGATCAGAACTCCGAATATTGATCGCCTGGCCAAAGATGGAGTTCGATTCACGAATTTCCACGCTGCAGCGGCGTGCTCTCCAACTAGAGCGATGATTATGACAGGGACAGACCATCATATTGCGGGTTTGGGAAACCTAATTGAGTGGTCAAAGGCTTCAGCTCAAGCTGCTGGGAAGGGAAAAGTTGTTTCTACCGCTCCACAGAGAGGTGCGTAATTAATTATCCCATTGTTTTTTCGAGCATATCTGATAATTTTCTTAGGTATGCCTGGTTATGAGGGTTATCTCAACGAGAAAGTAGTTGCCCTGCCTGAAATCCTGAAAGAGGGCGGTTACGAAACTTTCATGGCTGGGAAGTGGCATCTCGGAAGCACCAAAGAGAGGTCGCCAACGACTCGTGGCTTTGAAAAGTCCGTGGGCATGCTCGCGGGATGCTGTAACCATTACGCATACCAACCTCCGGGATCGTGAGTTTAATTACTGCTGTCTTTTTCATGACTGACATATTTCCAAACAGTGAGAACGACATGCCTGGATTCATGCAGACGAGCCACATCGCCGTGCACTTGGAAGATAACGAATACCTAAAGGAGCTGCCGAGCGATTGGTACTCATCCGATTACTATGCAGACAGAATGGTTACTTACCTCAAAGACCGCGATACGGAGCGCCCATTCTTTGGATACCTTCCATTCACGGCTCCCCACTGGCCGCTTCAAGCTCCCCCGGAGCTCGTTGCGAATTACCGCGATGTTTACAAGGACGGACCGGAAGCGCTGCGCCAATCTCGTCTTGCTAAAATGATTGAGCTGGGCCTTATGGATCCCAAGACAGTTCCACATCCAGTTATTGCCGACGAAAATGAGGAGTGGGAAGAAATGAGTGATGAGTCTAAGGCAAAGTCGAGCCGCGCCATGGAGGCATTCTCGGGAATGGTTGAGGTGAGACGTTTGACTTGTTCGGGCTGGATATCATCGGCTAACCCCCAATTAGTCCATGGATATCAACATTGGCAAAGTTCTTGACGAGCTGGAGAAGCAAGGCGAGCTTGACAATACATTTGTTATGTTCCTCAGCGACAATGGAGCCGAAGGTGCAGCATATGAGGCGTATCCGGTATGATTCTAATAAAGTCCGGTAAACAGCGCATCTAATAAAAATTTAGATGATCCGAGGACCACTGTTAGAGCATCTTGACAAGTACTACGACAACAGCCTAGAGAACATCGGAAACGCCAACTCATTCGTTTGGTACGGGCCCCGCTGGGCACAGGCGTCCACCGCACCCTCAAGGTTGTACAAGGCGTACCCAACAGAAGGAGGTGTCCGTGTACCCTGCGTTGCGCGCTACCCTGGATTCAAGAACGGCGAGACAGTAGATGCATTTGCAACTGTTATGGATATTGCGCCCACGATCCTTGAGATGGCCGGGTTATCGCATCCTGCCCCGGAATGGTTAGGCCGAGAAGTCGTGCCGATGCGAGGCGCATCTATGAGTGCCTGGGGAACGGTATGATATATTTATCGCATGATGCGTATTCACGAAAGATCCACTGACGTAAACAGGGAACCGCTGAGAGGATCCACGAGGAAGAGTTCGTCCAGGGTTGGGAACTCCTCGGACGCGGCGCCATCCGCAGAGGAGACTGGAAGGCAGTCTTCATCCCTAAGCCGAAGGGAACCGAGAAGTGGCAGTTATACAATCTCAAAACTGACCCTGGAGAGGTAAACGATCTCGCGGACGAGAACCCGAAGTTATTACAGGAGCTGCTCGTGCTTTGGGACAACTATGTGCTTGAAAATGGGGTTATTCCATTGCAGCCTGAGCTGGGTGAGTATATTGAGGCATTGGATGAGCAGATGACTGTAAGTTTTGCGTATTCCTCATAAATTTACCACTGTACTGACACTTTGTAGGAGAAGGGATGGATGGAGTACGAATTCTGGCAACCGGGGGCGATCCAGAACCCAGATAAATTTATCACGAACCCACCACGGTTCCCAAGGGTAGACAGAAAGGCGACTGTAGCAGCTACATTCGCATCTCAGCTTGCCACATAATTTATATATGCTGTGGTAGTCATATTACTATATTATAGCATGTATATTTTCAATTGTCCAACAACGCTGGTGACGTCTGGAAAGCATCCCTTGTATTATCACGTATTCCCCGTATAATGACCTTGCGGCCCGGTCGTGAAATCTCCCCTCTGCTCCAAACTGCTCACTCTACCCAGTAAGAACTCCAACTGCCGATATGCAGCTCCTGGCACATATTGAGGGATCATGTGCCCCGCCAAATTGACCGTGACGAACGTCAGACCTCTCTCTGTGTGCGTCACACCCTGGAAACCACCACCTGCCGTATCAGTGAACACATGTGTCTCAATACCGTTGGCGTACTGGAGGATCTCGCCGTTGGTTTGGTGGTACGGCACATAGAAGTTCTGCTCCTTGAAGGGCGACGTCTGGAAACCCTGGGCGCCGTTCCAGGTCATGTTCTGGATGGAGATAAGGGACCCGTTGGCGAAGAGGAGGAAGTCGAGCATGCCGTGGCCGATGATTGTGTTGTTCGTGCGCTCAATGACGCTTGGGAGTGGGCCGAGACTGGACTCGATTGACTTGTCACCGTGAGGGAAGAGGTTGTCGCCACCTCCACAGACCATGTAGTTTGTTGGTGGCGCGTTGATGGCTTTCTGTACGTCAGTGCGGTTGAAGTAGTTATTTGGTCCTCCGGCCATAGATGGGAAACCGAGCAAGTTCCACTGATATGGGCAGTAATCTGTCAAGTGGTATATGTTGAAGCAGGGATTTTCATAGTATGCCGCGTTGTAGACCTCATCGAAGATATCACAGCCGGGCTCCTTCCAGCTGGGAGCGGCGGGGATTTTGCTAGATGGCGGGAACTCCGTGGTCCACTTGTTGAAGAAATCAGTGTATCCACAGCTATCTGCGCGAGCTGTGATGTTTGCAATGAAGCTCTCGTTCAAGTTGATCACATTGTTGAAGTAATTCAGCGCAGGCACAATAGGTGCTGCAATTGTTAGTTTGGTACTCTTTTGCTATGGATTGGAGAGTGCTTACCGTGGAGCAGGACGTCGTCTGTGTTGATGGAAGGGTCATTAATCTGAACACCCTTCACATTGAAGTACTTCTCGTCCTTCGTATCCAGCATACCGCTCGCAATATATGGGATATACTGCCCAGCGTAACTTTCTCCCGTGATATATATTTTGTATCCTTGCATAGAAAAGGTATCAATGAAGTTCTTCCAGAAACCCATGAATTGCTCTGCAACATCGTTCTCGTCGTCAACGAGAATACTGCCGGGTGAGAAACCCGTGCTGACTGGCTGATCGATGTATATCATATTGGTAAGGTTAACCCATGAGTATGGGTTTGCGAATGGCGCATAGGTTCCGGGCTGCCATAGGAAAGGCCCATTTTCCTGGAACAGGCCGTCCAAGGAGCTGCAGCCTGGACCACCGTTGAGCCAAATTGTGATCTCCTTCTTCGCCGCTGGGTTCGAAGACGGAAAGAACCAGAACCACAATCTGTTTTCGTCATCTTTCTTGCTGGAAATCGGCAGGGTGCCCGCATACGACTCCCCAATATTGAAGTCCACCTCTGGCAATGCAGAGCCATTGACGGCGAATTCTAGACGTGATCAGCCACGGAATACTGGGAGCCAAGGGGCAAATGGTCATACTGGCAGTTTTCTTGTTCAGGAAGTGAGCAGAGTTCGCCGCACGCGATGCATGTTTTGATACCATGGGTTCCGCTGATCTCTTCTGCACATACTTTGCAGCCTTCTCGTGCGGGTTCTGGGCGGCTGTCACCACCGACGCAGCGAGGAGCAGCAAGAGAGCACGGATAGTCTGCATGATTGCCAGCACAGAATAGCCAAAGTATCACAACAGATGCAATTGGGATACAGAAATGATTTTGGAGATCGTCGACGTATATAAATGCATATAGGTGAACGGAAGCTCACATGTATATTGCCCTATCAACAACATGCAGCACGTTTTCGTGTCTCTCTCATGATGATCATGGGCCACAGTTGCGGATCTCGCACCCCTTCTAGGCATTGATCGCCGAGGCATCTTTGCTGGCTCCGTTGCGGCTAAGCTGTATGCGGCAGCTACTGAGACATAAACCATGGGTAAATGCTATCGTTGCCTGGTGACAAGCAAAGGAAGTGGGGGATCTCGGTGTGTTGACGATGGGGAATCTCAAACGCAGGGATTAGTTCTGCGTTTGTTTCTTCGCTGTCCCCGCATCCCGTGTTTAACCTGCCTCATTCCGACAAGTGGGTGTAACGGGTAGCGGCACGCCAACGAATTGGCTTTCTCAAGCGGCATTGGCAAAGGCTTGAATTAGGGAGGCGGTAACTAATTGTCTGTGCATGCGGACATCCAACGCCTGCGTTGACTTTTGCGCTGAATATTGCGCCTTCGTGGCTGTACAGCGATCATCGTCGTTCGCTACATCGGGAAAGTCGCTGGTTGGCGGGAGTCTCGGTCTTTCCGCGCAATAGGACGGGATGACGAAATGATGCATTCCCACCCACTAATTATACAACGAATCGGCCAATAGGTTGAAAAGACAAACCGACCTTCCTAATTAGTCCAAAAATTGAAGGTATTCGGAAGCTTGTCTATGGCAGCGTCACGACCATGAATGCTTGGTGAATGCCTAGTCTTTGGTATAATACTGCAAAGTTACCCCGGTTTACTACCATCTCAGCCCAAGTAGGGCTGTCAGACTTGCTGGCCGCAAATAGCCATGAAGGACATTGAGAATTTCCAAAGAGATGCTGTGCTGCAAAGTGCCAAGCTGGCTGAGTAACGATGCGAGTGACTCACAATATATGAAGTTATTTTTTCCAATTTGTTCGTTATAATGCAAGTCAACATCCATAACATCAGTGCAATGCAATCTGTCTGCACTTTAAATCCCCCATGCCGATAATGAGACTGAGAGGCATTTGCTTTACGAAAGCTTGACAAGAAGTCAAGAACCGACCGACTCCTTACACCATCCCCCGCACGATATCAACATGAGCAAAATATCGGAAGAGTGGGTATCATCGGCGCCAGGTGCCTCCGGGCGCAAGCTAATCCAGGTCCCGCTTCCCGTGTTGGAAGCCCTCGCAAACGGGGACCTTGAGTCTGCTAACAGCCTCTCCCCGCACCACCTAACGCCGTATCTCATCTCCAGCGAGTGCCGCGGCGTGTGGGGCATGCGGCGTGACCAGGTCACTGCTGACCCTGGGGATGGCGTTTGGGTGACTCGGCTTCTCGTGGACATGGCGACTGGCGCTGTGGTAGGTCGTGCGGGGTTCCATGGGCCGCCGGACCAGGTGGGGATGGTTGAGATAGGCTATGCCATTGATCATTTGTGTCGACGGCAGGGACATGCGCGGGCTGCACTTGAGATCCTCCTCGATATTGCTGCGGGAGACTCGCGCGTGAATGT
Source organism: Pseudogymnoascus verrucosus (assembly GCF_001662655.1). NCBI lineage: Eukaryota > Fungi > Ascomycota > Leotiomycetes > Thelebolales > Thelebolaceae > Pseudogymnoascus > Pseudogymnoascus verrucosus. The sequence goes on from NW_017263680.1 coordinate 168,706, forward strand.
CGTTCGTGCGTCAGTTCGGCCAGACAATCTGCCATCGAGGGCGCTGATTGATCAGTATGGGTTTACTGTGGTGGGCGAGCAATGGGACGATGAAGATGGACTTGAAGTGGTTCTGGAACTCTTGTTGTGATGAAGGGATCATCATGGAGTTGGAGAGCGACATGGAATCTCGGCGAGTCATTGACCGGCTCGGTGCCTCATCAGAGCCGTTCCACTTTCGGAAACAGATGGCATTATCGATTCTCGGGGCATCTGAGTGGACCCTAGGCGGTATCTCGACGATGAAAGCGAGTAGTTTACCTTCTAAATGGAACTGATTACCACAAAAATACTCTTTCGGTAACTCCATGTTCACGAGAATCTTCCTTAGCTTGTCGGACCCTAAAGGTCCAGACATCGCGAAAGCTCCATTGATCTTTGTTTTCTGCAGTGGGTGAACAACAAAGGCAAATTCATCTTTATTTACAAACAGTGAAGAAATCCGTTCCTGGGAGGGATGCAACATGTGGCAACCGGATGCAAAGGTAGATCTTACAATACTGACAAGTCAAGCAATCCAACACAATGTCATCCCGACGAGAGATATCGGAGGTGTTCCCTCGAACAATCGCTAATCTTACACGGCGGGAAGAGATTATCCTGCGGCACCATGACCGAGCACGGAGACGACTCCAGGCACGAGCAAGAAGCGGGAGAGATTCTGTGGAAACTGGCAATAGAGCTCGAACAGCCAATAACAGGGGCGTTCGATTTGGTCAGAGCAGGATTCCAGGAGACTAGAGGCAAGGTATGAAGAGAATTCACAGTCCCCAGAGCCCGTAGTCTCGCACAGGATCGTGGGAGGAGACGTGGATGTTAACGAGGATCTGATGTTCGATCGATTGCCTGCCCATTTAAAGGCCACGCGTTCTCGTCGTGAACGCTCCCTCGCACAGGCTGGGGTCGCTGGGGCTCGCCATCGCCGAGAACTTCTATTTGAAACTCCTGTGGCGCTGACTGCCAGTAAAACGGATTTTTCGGGCCCTCCACATTGCCTCGATTGAAAAATGTGTTCTGCATACCTAGGAGGGAGGTGAATTCTGCTACCAGTTGATCGAGGGGCCGGTTTGTTATTCTCTCGAGTATAACCATCAAGGACATGAAGTTCAGGTCGGAGTACCGGAACTTGCTTCCCGGTGGATTTGTCAGCCCTTGGGTGACAATGGCCTTTATCTTCTCTTCATATGTCGGGTATATCTCAGAAAACAAAGAGGGCACAGGATCGGAAGCGAAGCCGCTCGTGTGGGTAAGCAGCATTAGGATGGTAATGTTTGACTTGCCATTTACGGCGAACTCAGGCACGTATCTCGTCACCGTCTCATTCAATTGCAACGTTCCTGAGTCTATCTCTCGTAAAGTCGCAACGGTGATGTACATCTTAGTCAGGCTGGCCAGGTCGTAAATGGTATCGAGGTCGGCCGCCTCCTGTAGATGAGGCGGCAGCAACGTGCCATTGGCGTCCGCATACAGATTCTTCTTGCCGAACGCAAAGGCGCTGACAATGGTATTCTTGTGGCCGACAAGAACAGTTCCACCGGGCTCGATTGGATTAATCGCATCGAAAGAGAACCTGCCGTAGTCGGCCGGGGTGGTGTATGCTGTCAAATTGGCGATCATCTGCTGCAGAGGCAGAGGATCCATACCTACGGACTCTGGGGTACTGTAGCTAAGTATATTGCCATGATTAGCGCTCTTGGCAGCGGTAGGGTTTGCCGTCGTTTGGATAAGCACGAGGCTCGTAGAAGCAACTATGCTGAACAATCTCATGTTGGTTTGGAGCCTAAAGCGTTTGTGATCGGTCGCTCAAACGTATGGGACTAAGCCTATGAGATAGGATTGAGACTCACGCAGTGGCAGCGGCCAGATATAAATATTCAAAGCTGGGAAGAACGATTCCTCTATTTTTACCTACATTAAGCGTCCCATTGGCACGACCTATCTATCTCCCTGCAGGACCCCTCATTTCACTATCATAATTGAATATCATTAATACGAAGTAAGCTACAACTATGGCGTTCCTTGAACACTCTGCTCCGAAACTACGAAACTCCAATGAGTGCTCGAGTTTCATTGGCCTGTTAACATTGTCTACCCCACTTCCTTCTACATTCTCCGCTAGTTCATTCTCCGATGTCGTTCTTTGATTGTTTGCTCAGACTCCGAATATACTAGACTAGCCACAATCTAGTCTAGCCTAGTTTTTTTAGTATGAAGTTTTGTATGTAGCGAACTGCGAGCTCCGAACTGCGACGTAGTATGCACTAAAGCTACAAAAGGTAAAGCAGTACGTACTAAAACTGCGAACTGTAAACTTGTGGTTGGCAGGTTTAGGCAATACGAATATTTGAGATTAACTCAAGTTACCATCCACTGAGTAACCAACTTGCACTTGCTGAGTAGTTGATTAAGGGAATATACTTCACCAAGATGCCTCAGCCCGAAACCATTGTAGTTGTCGGGTACGTGTTCCGCTATACTCTTCACTTACTCCCTCCCTTTCGTTCCCAGCCTTGATCTTGTCAAGAACTGTGCTGACTAATCTCTCCGTTAGAGCTGGAGTGATCGGCCTTAGCACTGCTCTGTGTATTCAGCAGCATTTGACGCCCTTGCAATCGGTCGTCATCGTTGCTCGGGATTTTCCCAATACCACTTCAATCAATTATGCCACTCCTTGGGCAGGTGCCCATTATCGCCCTGTACCTGGCCAAACTCCCCAAATAGTCCAGGAGGCAGCCTGGGCAAAACGAACGTACGACGTATTCCAACACATCGCCGCTGAAGAGCCCGCTGCGAGTGGTGTGCAGTTTTTGCCTGGAGAGGAGTATTTGCAGAAGCCGCCACCGGAGTATCTGGATGCGGTGGCGGATGTTTCGAAGAGCGCTTATGGGCATCTTCAGGGGGGGTTCGAGCGACTCAGCCTCGATGAGATTCAAAATTCTGCTGTGCGTCTAGGCATTCGGTACTGGACGTACTGCGTTAACTCGCCCGTGTACGCAGCATATTTGTTACGGAAGTTTGTCCTCAAAGGCGGCCGGACTAGAGGATATACGCTGGCTGCGCTAGACGAAGCCTTTTTGTTAGAGCCGAATGTGACTACAGTGGTTAATTGTTCTGGTATGGGCTTTGGAGATCCGAAGTCGTTCATCATTAGAGGTATGTTCCGTCCCTTAACTTGCCTGGTTGGTGTATCTGCAAGCGTCATCAGTGGAAACTAATTTTGCTCGCAGGTCAAACTTGTCTTGTCCGCAACAGCTGCTCGAAGACCATCACCCATCAAAATTCCGATGGATCCTGGTCATTCGCGATCCCTCGGCCGCTCGAGGGTGGTACTATCATTGGTGGCACCAAACAGCCCCATGATTGGAATCCGAACCCCATGCCGGAAATCCGACAGACTTTATTGTCAAACGCAGCAAAGTGGTTTCCTTTTGCCTCTAGTACGCCACAGACCTTTGATGTAGTTAGGGACATTGTGGGACGCCGGCCAGCGCGGGAGGGCGGGTTTAGGCTCGAAGCTGAAACTATTGGTGTGGTAGGTGCAGATGGATGTAATAGAACTCGTAATGTTATCCATGCGTATGGCATTGGAGGCAGAGGAGTCGAATTATCTTGGGGGATTGCTGAGGATGTCGCAGGATTATTGCTGGGGAAGGGAATAATAACGGAGAAGGCATTGTTGTAGTCTATTGAAAGCATTGAGCAAGAGGTTTTGGATTGCAACTCGATGCTACTGTTATGGATTTAAACTCATGAGATCTAGTGCCTAATTCCTTCTCTAATTGTCTGGCAAAGGGTTACAGTTATCAAAAGCTATTCTGTTTGCCGTTGTGGAGTGGATCTACGGCTTGTGGTGTACCTCTAGGATAGAAATAAATACGGCACCTTACTTACGTCTTATTTTAATAACAATTTAAACCATAAATGACAGTGTATGATTACATTGAAATTATACAAATGGAAACTGAATCCGATTGCTAGTACAATCCACGTATGGACATGCTATTATCTAAATCTTTGGGGAGATGCCAAGTTTCTCATCCTCGGTGACAGCCAGAAGAGAACCCTTAGACTTTTCCAGCACCGTATCTGTGACGATATTACCCGATACTTCTGTCGTCAGATGATAGTCACCGCTCTTACTGAGTGTGTACTCTTCCTTGTCAATGTGGCGGAACGTAAAGTAGAATACAACAGTAAGGATTCCTCCTGCGATACATGGTCCACCAAAATCCCAGGTTAAGTAGGGGTCCTTTATCACTGACGAGCAAGCCAGGCCAATAATATATGCGATTGAAGTGTTGAAGAGATTGAGGGCCATGACCAAGCCTCTCATATTCTTTGGGGCACGAGAGTAAGCTATACCATAGGCCGGAATATTGATAAATAGCTCAGAGATACCACCAATGGCATATGGCAGTGCTATCCACTAATATTTTGTCAGCAGGGCATTCTGTAGTGCACTATGATTCCTGATAAAACAAGGATACATACCCAGATAGTAATAGGAGCAACCAAAGAGACGCCATTCGCATCAACGCAGGTATTGCTCGTACCAAACTCTTTGCACGGTCCCAACTTGTATGCATAGTAGTTAAGCAAAGTGTATCCCATGCCGCCTATTGTGGACATAGCGAGGCCAGTAGTGATACGAGCGACTGGGCCATAATGGATATTCTGGCGGCGTAACAGTGGGTAGAGTCCATAGTTAATAATTGGAGCAAATAAGATAATACTCAATGAATTAAAGTTGCTGATAACATCGTTGGGTACCCCATTAGTCGTCAACATTGTCGACAAAAAGCTCGCAGCCTGGCCAATACCATTATCATTAAGATACTGGATCGGGAAGAAACTGAAAATGCCCGCAGCTTGGAATGTACGGCGAACATCGTCAACAAATTCATCATTCCACCTAGTAGGGATATTGAGTCCACGGGTCGCAATAACGGACGGCTTAGCAGATTCCCAAAATCCGCGTCTTCCTATCTTCATGATACCACCGTGCCTTAGACAAATGCCCAGCACACGGAAGACATTAGGAAGGTCGCTGCCTCCTGGTGGGAAGAGAATGAGACGTTTGCGGATCCAAAACTGTAGGAAGATCAGTTTCAGTACATATAGCATCTAGACTAAAATTTAAAGATTTCAAAGTGACTAAATTTAAGCCATCGGGCAGACAAAGGAGAGAAGGGACGTACCATTAGAAAAGGAAGCGGAAGATACAAGAAAAGTGGCAGTACAAACGCCAACCACCATCCTACATACTTCTCTGAGTATGCAGTAGCCACTGCCATCATTCCGCCAATATTAATCATGAGGTAAAACCAGGTCATGGTTCTCTCCGTAGTTGCCTCAGGATCAATAATGACCCTTTCGCCGCTTTTTAAGACCTTTATCTTGGGTACCGTATGAGGGTTTTGATCAAGAAGTAGCGGCGCGATATTTGGTTTGAACATAGCTGCAGGGCCAAAGTCAATACTAGTGCATATATGGGGAAGAAGCTTCATACCAGTGCCGATAGACAGAATATATACAGAAATGAAGAATGGGATTTTAGCACCACCGCTAGCCAAAAGTGATGGCGCAGTAGAGCCGACCATTAACACATGGGCGATGCCAAAAACAAGAATGCCCCAGCAAATAAGCTTGAAGCGTCCGGTATACACATCCGATATGTAGCCAAAGATAAGCGGAAGACCATACGCCAACATGCTGAACGACTGATTTACAGCGTTCGCCTTGACTGTCCCTAGACCGAGTGCTCCGGCAGTTTGCTGAGTTCCGCGTGGGGGGGCGCCATAACCATTTCCACTTACAGGCATTGGCCGATTAATAAAATTGCTGATCAAAGATGAGATGCCGTAGTAGGATGCACGTTCAGCGAATTCGATAGCGCAAAGAAAGTAGGCCGCGACAGGAAGGCTTCCGGGCACACGGCGAAGGGTGGCCTTCTCCTCTTCCGTAGGAATGTCTCCGTGCTCGTCAATTGTCACATCAAAAACTTGGACATCGCCAGACGAAGATGTCCCCTTCTCATCAACAAATTGGTCAATATCTTTGGTAGCTGTGGATTGTCAGGAAATATTTCTCCGCGGGGACGTTTAAGTCACGAAAGCTCACCCATTACAACGTCTTCGATATGGAAGAGGATATGTCTAAAGATGCATGTTCTGAATGGCGACTAGAAGCTATATAAGTTGTCTGGTTGAGTGTATCCCCTGCTATAGATACAGATACGAAGGGACACCTGCCAGGACTCTCGCTGTATTAGGAAGGTGAACTGTATTTCGGAGACTGCGTAATCTATACCATAGTAAAAGAGTATGGTAAGGAGCTAAATAGTAACTATCTAGCTATCATTGTGCCTTTTCACTAGCGGTCAGACTATGGGTTTGGAATGACACCTCTAGTAGTCGGATCGGGTATCATTTACGGCCCTTGTTGTTTAAATTGGTGCTAAAAGGAGCTTGGGTCTAGATTTTGCCGGGGTAATATGCAAAAAGTTACACTTGTAACTCGTAGCACAAGAATTCCCCGAGTTATGAAACCTAGATGGGCGTTTAAGTCAGCAATCCTGGTCCGCCGGAGCTCATAATCCTGGTTCGGAGCTGCTTATCCTAGTGTCGGAGCTGACAATCCTGGCTCGGAGCTAGTAACTGGAATTCACACTTTGGCAACCAGATAAGGAATGACAAGATTATTCCAACTAACAATATCTTTAGTATCGGAGCTATATTCGACCTCTTAAAGTTGCAAGTGACAAGAACCAACAAGTAATAAATACCATCTAATGGTCGTCGTTTCTGATTTCATGTCCAGCACCTCAAGCCTAGTTCTAAACAAACAAAACAAAGATGATCAATATTATTTTCGCTCTCGCTTTGGTTAACCATGTGGTCACCGCACTCCCATCAATAGTTCTTGAGCGTGCGACAGCTGCCAAGCAGGTTGGGTACATCAGCGTCTCAGTTGCAACGCTATGGACCACTTCCAGCAAGCCGCGGCCATTGGTTGATGCACCCGCTCTCACAAACCCAGCCGATATCGACGGTTGGTTGAGCTCAATGAATGTCAGCCAGTACCTAGATCTCACCGACAAAAGCCGTACCCAGACACAAGCACTTTACGGCGCTCAGGTTGGCATTATCAGCGAACAGGACGGATGGTATGAGATTGAAGCTATAGGCCAGCCAACACCAAAGGATCCCATTGGCTACCCAGGCTGGGTTCCAACAGCTCAAGTGTCGCTCGACTCTAGCTACGGCAAGCTACAGTCGAAAAACCCCTTTGCAGCGATCAACAAGGTGGCCACCGCACCACTATACCGCGATGCTCTGATGAAAGAGAAATATCTCGAAATCTCCTACGACACGCGCCTACCAGTGATAGCACATATTGGTAGACTGATCCAAGTTGCAGTGCCCGGTGGAGGCTCAGCATACCTGTCTGCGAATCATGCTACTGTGTACGGCTCAGTTTCAAATATCCCATATCCTACTGGAAATGACCTCGTTAAAGCTGGAAAGCTGTTCCTCGGCCGCCCCTATCTCTGGGGTGGCGCATCAGGCTTTGCCTTTGACTGCTCTGGGTTAACGCATACTCTATACGATGCACATGGTATCACGATTGCTCGCGACGCAGGCTCCCAGGCGGACTTCACTGGCCATGGAACAAATGTTGCTCGGTCTGATTTGCAAGCTGGAGATCTTATGTACTATGCCAGCAACATTACCAGTTCAAGTAGCATCTATCATGTTACAATGTACATCGGGAATAATGAGATGATCGAAGCCCATGGTGCTGGAATACCAGTGAAAATCTCCCCGGTTCGCTTCGGCGACGATTATTGGGGTGCACAACGGTTCCTAACCCATTAGATGTGTTGATATTTCCGGGATTGAAGGGGATTAAGGAATATACTAGTCTTGGTCAGATAGTATATACCATAAATGATGTTGCTTGGAGAGTTGTTATATATTAGACAATAATATATTGATTCTATTTTTTACAATCTAATCATTCAGTTTTACATTGTCTGTCCCCTTTCGTAATACCTACTGCTTATATGACTGTGAGTTTTTCTGAATTAAACGTCACTTCTGGACCGTACCTTACGGAATAGCATATGAAGAAGCATTGTAGTTGTTTTTGGTTATGAGGAGAGGTGCGGAATAGCATATGACGGAAGTGTGCATAAGATCACACGTGCCAGACAAACTCCACAGATCCACAAAGGCCTCATTATAATCACTGGGCTAGTAGTCGACATCACTAAGGGGCATCCGTTTCTCGCTCGAGCAGAAATAGTCCCGCTCCAACTCTTCACACGCAATATTTTTCGTTGAGACATACACCAACCACACCTTCAACATCGTGGTCACACAGCTGATAGAGTCTGTCGCCAGTATCATTTTCATTGCTTCCGACACCCCTTAAAAAATCCAAGTGAAGGGATAGCTTTGAAGCAGGGGTGCACTCGTAGCTGCAAAAGGCCTCTAAAGTGAACAGCCTCTGATAGTAACTTCACAAATGGGTTGGCCCTAAGAGTTTGTGACACAGTGGGACTTTTAGCAGATACATCTAGACTAAATCGGAGCAATACTACCGCAATCACGAAAGGCTATGGAAGGCAGCGCAATATCAAGGGTCTCCCCCATTGTCCAAAGCGCACTAGTTCGTGCATCTTCATCGCATAATATAACTCAGTTAACATTGCGGGTTTTAGACAATGCTGAACACATCTTTCTGATGAAGATGCGCTGCCTCTGCTGTTAATTGGTTACCATGAAAATAAGTATTACAAGGGCTCACTATGATAAGGTCCTCACACCTGCTTCTTTGGCCTTGATTTGATGTGAATGTTCATTGCCCCTGAGTTGACGATTACATTCCGAACCAGGATTACGAGCTCCGAGCCGGGATTGTTAGCTCCGACACCAGAATTGGCAGCTCCGAACCAGGATTACGAGCTCCGGACCAGGTTTGCTGGAACCTAAACCCCCCAACTTTGACAGCAGCCTGGAAGATACTCATGCTGATAGCATGGCGTCGTTCCATCCTCTGGTTAACGATATTAGAGAGTTATATCCGCAAGCGAGTTCCATATCCAAGTCGATTTTTTTTTCTTCATTATATCTATCCTTTTTCGGTCTTGTTCCTATGTTAGACAGCATACCAATTCGAATTGCTAAATTTTACAATGGCTTCACCGAGATGCATTCCTGGATACGCCCATGAGGATGCTTTTGATGATGGCTTCCTTGATGTAAGCTCCATCCATACGTTATATTATTCACAGTATGGCAAGAAGGATGGCAAGCCAGGTAAGTGAACAACTCGTGATAATGTCGCTTTCTAAAACCTTAACAGTACTCTATCTACATGGTGGTCCTGGCGGACAAACCGGGAAAGCCAATACTGCTTATTTCGACCCTGCTGTCTATCGTGTCGTGCTCTTCGATCAGCGAGGCGCAGGCAAGTCCACTCCAAATGCAGAACTCCGCGAGAACACGACGGAGTTCATCCTCAGCGATATCGAGGTTCTTCGCAAGCACGTTGGCATTCCAAAATGGCACTCCGTATTTGGTGGTTCCTGGGGTTCTACGCTGTCGCTACTCTATGCACAAGAGCATCCTGAACTCGTTAGCTCTCTTATCGTCCAAGGCATTTTTACTGTGCGAAAGGAAGAGCTCGACTGGTCTCGACGTGCTGGGGCGGCGCGCATCTTCCCAGACCTGTTCGATAAGTTCATTGACCACTTACCTGAAGAGGACAGAGACACTCCATATACAGGGTATTACAAGCTGCTCACAGCCAGCGATAGGGAGACGCAGATCGCTGCTGCGAGATCGTGGAATACGTGGGACATGTCTATAGGAACAATAGAAGTGAACCAAGCTAGCCTCGAAAACATTAATGATGATAATTGGTCACTATCGCATGCATTGCTAGAATGCCACTATTTTATCAATGGAGCTTGGCTAGAAGATGGCCACATCTTAAAGAAGAGCAATTTGGATAAGATCCGCCACATTCCAAGTATATTATTGCGAAACAAAGCACTGATTAATGCACTTGCTAACTAAAATACAGTGACAATCATCCAAGGGAGATATGATATTATATGCCCTCCTCAGACTGCCTATGATTTGCATCAAGGATTACCTGAATCTCGGTTGTGTTGGGTTCCAGACGCAGGCCATTCAGCTAGTGTAAGTGACTTCCACCTTTAAACGACCCTTGTGCTGACATTGTAAGGAACCCGGAATACACCGCAAATTGATTGAAATTTGTGACGAATACGCCCAGATTTGATATCAGCCATGACGAATAGAGGAATTTTGCTATGCATCTACGATTTATGGCATTTTTACCATGGTGAAGGTTGCCATGTATAGTTTTGCTAGTCAAGAATCAAGTTTTGGTATTGGTAATATTACCATAATTGAACCCTACTGTGCAAGCTATGATTTGCTTCGGAGAACACCTTCTTACGTTTATGACGCAGCGTTGAAATCGTTCGAGCAGTCGCATGGATTATACTAGTGCAGTCATTATTAGGTACTAAGAATTGTGCTTAACACACGTTACATTATCTTGGACCTGGTTACCTGCCATTTGTCGCCCCACTAAAGCTGCCACTGCCCATCCCCCCGCTGCGGGGTTACATATCCCTATCCGGCTATGTTGTGCCTATCTCCTGTCTTTGGTTTGTGGAGGTTGTGCATAGGTGATCCTACATTTTCAGTCATTTCTTATATTAGAGACTGTAGTCTTGAGCTCGTTGAAGTACGTCGGTTTCTTGTTTTCCATCTCGCCGAGGTAGCCTCTGTCGATAAGGCAAGTTAGGGTGACTGTGTTGTCGTTATACACGATGTCCGAAGTCTCACATTTATCCCATGGCTCTGAATTAGAATATTCTAGGGGGTGCCATAATAAACATAGCGATGTGGAATTCTCCAATCCATAGTATCCACAGCTACGCTTGTATTTCTCCGTGCATCCCGTTGACAACCTCCCCACCATAACTTCCGCGAATTCCGCGACACGCGGTTCCTCAAGCATAAATCTCGAATGTACGTGCCTATCTGTCTTGCACAAGCTATGTTTGCCGCGCAACTCCGTTATCTATTCCTCTTCGTACTAGATAATTAGATAAGGTTAACCCACTTTTTCCGAAGTACCCCACTCTCTCCGATCCTCCGCTCCGACTTACAAAACCGCACTCACGCCGGAGTAATGTCATTGAGCCATTCAAGCAGGATGAAGAAGCGTCTAAGGGCTTCTTGTGATCCCTGCAGAGTTCAAAAACTCGCATGCGATCATGTGCAGCCAGTCTGCTCTCGCTGTGAGCGAAAGGGGAACGCTGCTGCATGTTTCTATCGCGAGAACCCCTTCAAGCGCTCGAGGCCTTCAGTCGCTTCTCAGTCGCCGAGGAGCCAGGTGTAAGCATGCGCTTTGCATTCAAGATCGTTCCGCTTTTTATAGCCCGTTCTAAAGCCCATTTATAGGCTGTCTCCTCCAACCGTGCCCTTATCCTCTCCAGCACAAGCCCGGCTATATCCCAACCCAGGCTTCCTCGGGTCGTCGTCTTTTGAGGCGGTCGTACACGAACTTAATGATGAGAATCAACAATGCATAACTGCACCTCTAGGCTCTGAAAACACAAGTCTAGCCAGAGAAGTTGCCCGATCCACCGCTCAATTCACCCAGGATCTTCAACGAATACAAAATGGGGCAGACGTGCTAACCCTTGCCTTAAACCTACGGAAGCTTAATGCGACGAAAATACTATTTTCCGAATGGGGAGGTCACAGCAGTGACCAGTTTCTAGGTTCCACATGTGCAACTCTCTTCCAAGAGTCTTTCTCCGCCGATATGGCTGAGATTGAGCAAAGCACCGATCAAGTGAATGGCGTCCTTTCCATGTCTCGCAGGTTGTTTGATAATAGCACCAAGCCCTTCGACATTAGTGATTCAATGAGTGTGAAGGAATTCTATTCTCTCTACACCGCATCAAACTTGCGCTGGGAGACCATTGGTATAATAATAACATTCATTGGGTAAGTAGCACAGTAAACCGCGCTGTTATGGAACACCCTAACATCGTTAGGATGATCGCGATAGAAAACAGACACTGGCAATCAATCGATTCCACAGAGGTAGAACGACAGCGCCTCATTTCAAAACTGGTTGAGGCAAGCGATACCTGCCTGCTATTTTGCGAGACCTTCGACAACCTAAACGACATGCACATCACGCTGCTTCATCTCAACTTCCTTCTACATTCCATGTTCGATGGAGACCAAAGTAGGAATCCACGCCCTTAATGTGGCTGTAGAACTCACAGCCCTAGGTTTCAAGACGTGGCGCCGGTTGCACGATGCCATCAGTGCGTTATTTGCGCTTGGTCTCCACGAAGAGCTCGTCGAAGGCCCCAAAACACCCTTTTTTGTGGTCCAACTCCGAAAACGCATATTTGCGAGGATATATGGAGCGGATATAAGCTTCGCGACGTTTTTAGGCCGCCCGCCGAGAATAAGCAAACGCTTCTGCTGTATTCACGTTCCGCTTGATCTGGAAGAGGAAGTATATGAGTACGGAAGAGAAGAAATAATCACTGAGATGCAGCAGATTGACAGCAATGGTTGGAATACCAAAGGAGAGATTAGGAAACATGCGGGTCGACGATGGTCAATGATACTCGCAACAATTACAGAGGATATTTTAGAAGTCCTGCTAGGTCGGCACCCGACAAACGTGCCCGATACTATATCGTAAGAAGTCCTTCACGTTGATGATACGTAGCTAAACTCATCACAGCAGGATTAGAGTAGAGTGTGAAGCGGCTTGGGATTCTCTACCAGCCATGCTCAAGAGTCCGAGAGAATCTTTATGGCACAGCGGCTATTCACCCAAACAGCTTGATACTCTGATCTTAGTCAAGCTCTTCTACCTTCATACTTTATTCCTGGCGGAGAGAGCTCTTTCACGTCATACTCGGGAGATCAGTTTGGGCTCCCTGTCAACTGCCTATGAGATGCTTTGCTGGGTGAATGATGCAATGATACGGAGAGACAGGTTATCAACATTTGCGCACACTTCGTTAGCTTGGAGAGTAGGTTACTTGCGCTCTTTCCCCGAGTTTTGCTAACAAGACACAAGGTAGCATCTTTTGCTCTCCCCGCCGCCGGTGTCCTTGCGCTGAATCTTCTGCGCCACGCCAGCAATAGTTTCCTTCAACGACATGAAGCTGTGTCCCGAATGCAGATTATAGAAGGGCTTTCCGTACTCACAGCACACCTCGATGTTTTGTTTGAGCCCGGTGATGGGAATTATCAGCTATTCTGTGAGGCTAAACGTGTACTACAGTCAATCCTAGAGATCGCGATCACGCCAGCTGCGCAGAGGCAGGTTGATGGCCCCTTTTCTGATTCTGCTGTGGGATTCAGTGAGGCGGACTGGGAAAGTTTTGACCAGTGGGGATTCGATAGCGATTTCTGGTAGGCAATATTGCTCCAAAATATCCTTGCTGTACTGATTGTATGCAGGTCAAATCTTGGGGATCACCCGCTGCTCGCTTCTGAGATGTACGATGGGTAGAATGAATGGAAAGAGGCTAGATGGCTTTGTTGTGTTGATATCTGTGCTGTTTCGTTTACGCTGAAAATTGGTTGAAGTATGTGAGAAATACGCTCAGCTTTAATAATAGTTATAATACCCACTATTATTATATATTGTTGATATTTATTTTTTACCTGCATTCTAATTTTTTTTAGTTAGAGGCAAGATAGAATTAAACTTGATCTATTCAACTGCTTCACTAAACTGCTTACAGCTGCTACGGGGTGGACGACTGCGAGGAGACGGAGTGACGGGAGGATAGGTGGAAGGAAGCAAAAATGTGATCGCATATAAAGCTGTGGTGGGCGAGATGCAGCGTGCAAGGGGTTCGAGATCTAGATCACGATCTTGCGTTGCATCTGGGCAGGAGGCCAGGAATGCATGTGTGTGTATAGATCTAGATTTCATAAGGCTTATTTTGGCGGTTTAGGTGTGTATTTGTATTACCCACCTCTCCCTACTCAATGGCCGAGTTACGTTCTTTGCGCCTCCGCGGCTATGGAGATACAGTTTCGTGATATGGTTTGCTATGCAACTATCATAGGTGGGAGAGGAGGCGGAAAGAAACCGAGGAAAAAATACGACAATACGAGTAGAAGCCAGACAGCGAGAGGTTATCGTGGGGGAGTGTAGAGCCAGGGCCAGGAGCGAGGTGACGCAGCACCGGCATCACGCATGATCGGCGCAGGGACCTACAAGCGCAGGATCTCGATCTCGATCCCCCAATCACGCGGGCGAGCACGCGAAGGGGTTGTAGTGAGGTGTGCGAATTTCTTCTCTACCGGTGCTACGAGGGAGGTGCGTGGGTTAATCTGAGACAATTGAATCTCAAACAAACATTCCACATAAAAAGCATTCTATCCTCACGTGGATTTGTCAATTCACAGAATCCACTCAATCCCAACAATTCAAGCGTGCGCGTCTCTTTTACGTCTCCTACCAAGACTCTACAAAAACCGCCGCGATCCGGCCTTGGGATCTTACCCAGATCTCCCCAAATCTCTCCAGATCGACCTCCACCGCCACCCAGATCGACCTCCACTACCCGGGCCCGAGTACCCAGAAATCCCAAACCTTACCCCAAAATCCAATAAAAACCCCAAACAATCCCGAGAATCTCAACTTTCCAAACCGAGTATATCCAATAAACCCCCAAAACGCAGGCAAACGAAAGAAATGGGGATGCGTCTGATGAATGTATGGATACTCTTTCGGCGAAGTACATAAGCCACCGAACAAAGCATAAACGCGGGTAGCCGTGGAAAATACGCCATATAAGCTGAGATTAGTTGGGGGTGCAGTATCGATGTTTCACTGCGGAGGGTAGCTGCGAGTTTGGAGGGTGGGGACATGGCGTTTCTAGGTGGGGGGAGGGGGAGGGAAGCTATAGAATGTTTGAGAATGAGACATTCCACCACACGGGGGGTGAGAGGGGAGATGATATGCAACTCTATCCTGGTTATGAGAGCACGCATGCTGTCTGTCTGTTTAGGATTCGGTATGGTCATTAACTTAGACAGCCATGCCGGGTTGAGAAGATAGAGAGAGCTATCCCTACATCTCCCCCCGCACAGCGTCTGCACTCCCCCATAAATATCCGAAAGAGCTACGACAGATGAGGTGTCGTGCCTTACACTATGCTGTGTCGATCAGCTAAGCAGTAGTCGTTTAAACAGATCAAGACACTTGCAGAAGCTGTGTCCCAGAGTGCTTGGCTGACGACGAATGGGAGCGGAGCAGCTAAGGGGGTATGATGGTGGAGTGGAAATACTTGGAAGGGGCTGGAATATAGTATAGAGATAGATACTGCGATGTAGTGACGTGGTAGCACGACGTATTAATGCTATGCATTAAGCTCAGTTTATCTAACAGCAAAGAGTAGCACATGATACTCTCGACGTTAGGGGGTAGGATTGGGAGGGTAATGAGTTGGAATGCACCTACACAAAACCAAGGCGTAGACATCTGTGTAACGACTATATAAGATGAGTAAGAAACTCCATCGTAACTAACATCTTAAAACCAACGTCTCTCCGGCCCACAAGAGCCGCCGCAACAAATACCGAGCGTGACAAATATATCACCACCACCATCCCCCATCCCCATCCCCCATCCCCATCCCCATCCCCCATCCCCCATCCCCATCCCCCATTCCCAATTCCTCCACTTCCTACCAACTCTCCCACACTGTCTTTATCTCTTTACTCCGAATACAGCTAACCTACCCACAAAGACTCGTCACCGCCCACAAAGAAACGGCGAGTCTGTCCCCCGTACGACGCGGTATAGGATACCCGCGCCGTGATACAGGTATATCCGCCTGTGCCTGCGGTATTGCGATGGGGTGAGTGTGGTGGTGGCAAAAACGGGCGTGGTGCATTAGATCCTCTCCAACTTATGGATTTGGAAGACGGTGCTGGAAGAAAGACTACAGAAGGATTGGGGGAGGATTGGAGAGGAATCGCTCTCACACACATGAGCACAAAATGGAAATTAGGTAGGGCCAATCGACTCGCTCTCCGCGGACATCGGCACCCCCTTCCTACCGACCGGGTCGAGAGTACTATGTACGCGGGCGGATTCAAGTTATGTGCATCAATGAAATAGGTGGATTTGGATGGATGGATGCAAGCAGAGCGCCGGAGATGCGAGGCGGGGAGGCGGATTGGGGAGATGAAAGAAAATTTAAGTTAATCCCTGGTGTGGGATGGAGGGGTTGGGTAGGTATAAGGAGGGGTGGGTTGCGCTGTTGGAGGGGCTGTTTTGGGGGACAAGCTTTTTGAATCATCACTTACCTACCTACCTACCAATTCATTGCTTCGAGATGATACTACTGCCCGAGTCTGATGTGCTCGATGAGAAGTGCCGAGTCGTCGTCGGCGGGGAGGAGAAGGGTGGGAGTGAGATGGCGATTCAACGACTGCCCATACTGCGACTAGCAGTAGGACACCCGCCAATCCAAGATATCCCGGCGAGTTCTCCAACAAACTCACCAACCTCTACTCTCTCCGCGCTCTCCATCTCCAAATGGTCCATACGCGGGCCAGACGCCACCTGTGCAGCCCTTACTACAGACGAGTCGACTATCACAGCGGATATCGAGCCGCCGCCTGATGGGGGGTATGGCTGGGTGTGCGTCTTGTCCTGTTTTCTGATTAACGCCTTCAGCTGGGGTGTTGTTTCCGTTCGTCCTCCCCTTCCCCCATTCCCTCCCCCCCTTTCTCCCCCACCCCCTTCCCCAACACCCAAGCTAACCCCCCCTTCGCACAGTCCTACGGCGTATACTTAGCCTACTACCTAACCCACCCCCTCTTCCCCATCGCCACCCCAACCACCTACGCCCTCCTCGGCGGTCTCAACTTCGGCACCGCCACCCTCTGCGCCCCCCTCCTCACAATCCTAACCCGTCGTTATGGACCCCGGCGCCTCATCCTCCTCGGTGCCTTCCTCCAAACCCTCTCACTGATTCTCGCTTCCTTCGCTACCGAGACGTGGCATTTACATCTTACTCAGGGTGTGTTGCTGGGTTTAGCGGTGGGGTGCGCGTATATACCTTCTGTGGCTATATTACCTCAGTGGTTCGAGAAGAGGAGGTCTATAGCAGCGGGGATAGCGGCCGCGGGGTCGGGGGTGGGTGGGGTGATCTTCTCCTTCGCGACGCAGCCGTTGATCGACCACTTCAGCCTCGCCTGGTCCCTCCGCGCCATCGCCGTCATCTCGGGAAGCATGCTCCTCGTCGCCGCCCTCCTCCTGCGCACGCGCAACGCCGCGATTCAACCACGCCAACACGGATTCGCTATCCGACTCCTCGCGCGCTACGAGGTCGTGTTGCTGCTCGGGTGGTCGTTTGCCAGTCTCGTCGGGTATATCGTCTTATTATTCAGCCTCTCCGACTACGCCCAATCCATCGGTATCCCCCCCTCGCGCGCAGCCTCCATAACAGGTCTCGTCAACGTCGGTACCGCCGTCGGTCGTCCCTTCGTCGGCGCACTAAGCGATCGCTGGGGACGCATCGAGGTTGCGGGCGTGGTGACGGCGGTGTGTGGGGTGAGTGTGTTTGCGGTTTGGGTTCCCGCCGAAAGGGGGGGGGAGGCGGTGGTGATGGGGTTTGCGGTGCTGGCGGGGGCGACGTTGGGGACGTTTTGGGTGGCTATTGGGCCGTTGTGTGTGGAGGTTGTGGGGTTGGTGGAGTTGCCGGCGTTGTTGTCGTTGGCGTGGGTGGTTGTTGTTGGGCCTTGTACTGGTGAGTTTGGGGATTTTTTTGTGTTGTGGTGTGGTGTGTCTCCTATCTTGTGGGTTGTGTGGGTTGTGCG
Organism: Pseudogymnoascus verrucosus; assembly: GCF_001662655.1. Taxonomy (NCBI): domain Eukaryota; kingdom Fungi; phylum Ascomycota; class Leotiomycetes; order Thelebolales; family Thelebolaceae; genus Pseudogymnoascus; species Pseudogymnoascus verrucosus. The sequence continues at coordinate 186,681 of NW_017263680.1, forward strand.
CTGTTGTGTTTTGTGTTGGGTTTTGGATCTGGGGTTTATTTCCTGTCGTGTATATCGAGTTCGCTTGTCATAACCCCCCAAGGTATCACCTCAAAAAAAAAAAGAAAGCTAACACCCAACCAGTCTCGGAGGTAATAGCCCTCAAACTCCGCACCCCCGGCACGTCACACCCCTACATCGGCCCGCAAGTCCTCGCCGGCACCGCATACCTCGTGGCAGCCGGCATCATGCTCGAGCTATGGCGTGTTCATCGCGGGAAATCGGGGAGGGCGGCGGTAGGGGTTGATGTTGAAGAGGGAGGAGAAGCAGGGGGGGTGAGAGTTAGAGGGGAGGAGCTGATGGAAGAGGTTGTTGTTGTATCAGGTGACCACAAGAACGAGGTGAACAGACAGCAGGTGCAGGAAGAAAAGTCATAACACACACGGGATCGGTAAGAAATCACCTCGGTGACCGGCTCGGCTTGAAGCTCAGGCTCGGCATTCATCGGAGGGGGAGGTGGGGGGAAAGAGGCAGAAAGAAGGTGAATGGAGTATCGGAGTACAAGTAGGAAAAATCTGTATACCCTTAGTATATTTTCTCACCTTTTCCAACTGCCTTGATTCGTATTCGTTACTCTTAACCTCTTTAGTTTTGATACAAAAAACACAACGCGCGCCGATGTCGGATACATCCACCGCCACCTCTCCTCCTTCAGTCACCCTCACCTATCCAATTCCTCCCGTCAGCCAAGATCCCCATCATCCCATTATCCCACCATCTCGGCCCCCCATACCCGGCCGGAACCCTACCCCGCGCCTCTCTTCTCGCCAATTTATGTAATCCCAAGGGCGCGTGAGCCTGAGTGAGTCAATCCCCTAGCTCTAAAGCTCGAAATCTGGACGTCGAGGGAGTGGGGCGTATATGGGGCTAGATGTGGGGCTTAAAGACCTGGCGAGGGGAGCTAACGGATGTGACGGCTCTAGCGGGGTTTGCTTGGCGCGGACGACACTAGAGATGCAGGGAGGGTGCGGCGGCGGGTGCTGCGGGTGGTGTTCGGGGGTTGTAAAAAAAAAAAAAAAAAAAATGGATGGAGGGAGAGAGTCATTTGGGACGGGTGTTGGGGGGATGGATGGGGATGGAGAGGGGAATGGGGGATTGTGAATTAGGGAGGGGGGTTGGATGGGATTGTAGGGTGAGATGGGTGAGGGAGTGCGTAATCGTGGAGATGGAGATGGGAGTCACGGATTATCTGATGTCGTGATGTGGTGGGAGAGATTGTGTGATTGTTATGTTCGTATTGTTGTTGTGGGCAGGGCGCGAGTGGGCGTGGGTAAGTGTGGATAGGCGTGGAGAGGGGCGCGGAGAGGTCGTAGTGGCTTATGTGGAGTGTCATGGGCATGGAGAGGGCGTGGTGGCTTATGTAGGTAGAGTAGCATGAGCGTGGATAAGCGCGGTAAAGTGTCATGGGCGTGGGATGGGAAGGGGAGGGAAGGAGGGATGTTGGTATAAAGTTAGAGTAGTAATCTGAGGATATTATATGGATTTATAAGCAGGAATGTTATTACTATTGTATGTATGTTCACAGCTGATCTCTAGATGTCAGTCTGCCTTGTCTTGGAATGGTGGTATGATGAGATTGTGGCTTCAAGTTAACTAATCGCGGGATGGGTTGATTATTAATATGATGATATACGCGTATTCCACGTATACACATACACACACACGTCAACATCGTCGAGTTCTCGTATTATATGGTAAGAGTATGACAATTCTGATGGCATCATGATTGAGTAGGTATGCTTATGACAGACAGGCACGGACGGAGAGTTATTCCTCCCCGTCTGACTGTGTTAGCCCTGACTGTGATGGCCCTTCAAAATAAATCTCCGATTACAAACACGTCAGCTTCATCAACCCACAAACAGGGGTAGCACGTGCAAATAGCCGCATACCTGATAGCTGCCGTACTAGTCCTATCAGCAGCGTGTAGTCAATCCCATAAGTCAATCCCTCTTTCGCCCTCTTCCTCCCTCCATAATCTCCATGACTCCCCGTCTAGCCCCGCGGAAACGCTAGGACCATCCTGTCACGCCAACCCCCCATCCACACACCAACCGACCGCCGATCCCCTCTGCACCCCCGCTAGCCCATCTACCAAAAACACGCTAGTCAACCTGCCAATCCACGCTAAAACACGCCTTGGGGACGGCAAAGCAGCGAACAGAACCGAACAGGACTCACCGGTATCCACCAAGGTGCATGGGGGCGTGCTTGGCAGGTGTGTGGGTGTGGTGATGATGATGAAATGGGGGAGGAATGCAGATTAAATGTTAACGATGATGGGCTGCCTGAGGCTGGGGGGGAGGGGGGTGTATGTATGTGTTACAGGGAAGGGGGGGAGGGGAAAGGGAAGGTACTGTGTGAGCTATGGAGCTATGGGAGGGACAAGAGCAGGAGCTCTGGTGATGGGGGGGAGAGTTGCCATGGTTGGTTATGACCAATCACGCGCTTACCACCTATTATATTCTGCCCTCCCTCTCCTGGCTCTCTCCCCCCCATTCAAGAGCTATGGGTGATGGGGGTGGGAGAGAGAGTGTTTGCCATGGTTAGTTATGACCAATCACGCGCTTACCTATCTGTCGTCCTCCTGGCTCCCCTCCCCTCCTCGCTCCCCCCCTTCCCGTCTTGGTGCTACGCTAACCCAACCCCGCTGCACGGGACAGGCGTGCGTGCACTGTCCATCCACTGCCCACCGCCTACCGCCTACCGCCCACCGCCCATCGGCCACCACCTCCGTCACCCCCACTACCTCAAACATACTCTACTACGTACTATTTTCTACACTGTAGAGCTGTGGATTATCTGTCCGTCTGGTGACTCAGGCTCCAATAATTGGGAAAAAACTGGAAAACTCCACTCTCCGCAACTCACTCCACACACTACAGTCCCTTGTATACGTGACTATATGACCGATTATACGCGGCCTATACGTGCCTTCTTCTACTACCAAAATAGAGAGTACCAAGGTCCAGGGTATCATTTTCCGCTCAGGTAAGCAGGGACCACCACCCACCCACCACCACCACCTACCTCCACTACCATCAGCCTTCTTTTCCCATCATCCTAGTCCAGTCCAGTCATTTTTGCTATGGGCTAGTCATTCTGGTATGGACGGACGACCATCCACACACTATGGTGCAGTCCTTGTATAAGATCGCCTTTGTCCGCTTTGAAGGATGCGTTGCTTCACTTTTTACAACTATGATTTATGAAGCCGACGTGTCTATTGAAGAGACACAAGCTGCTTAGACGACTATTTTGTGGTGATATTCGGTGATATACAGAGGGATACGAAGGTTTACTCGACGAGACGGGTTTGAGGTTATATTCAGTCGTATACGGCGATATACTCAACTCGACGTCTCTGGAGTGATATTCAGTCATATACGGCGAATATACCGCGATATACTCAACTCAACGCCTCTAAAGTGATATTCACGCCCTGACTCACTCAACCTATCACTCACATTTCCAACCAGCCTCACAACCTCGCATCCACCACCACCACAACCACCACCAAAATGGGCCTCCTCCCCCTCACCCCCTCCACCCTCCGCACTATCGACGTCGTCCTCGCCTCTGACCCCCCGACCCCCTCCCCCGCCCCAAAACCGATCACCTCCTACACCACCTACGACGACATCCGGGGCCACATCCTCCTCACCTCCAGCATCCCACAACCCTTCTCCGCCGTCGAAATCTCCCTCCTCGGCACTATCCGCACCACGCACCCCGACCACATCGCGCCTATCATCGCGGCGCCGGGGACGCAGCATGTTTTCTTGAAGTTGGTTATGCCACTTCCTCCTTCCGCTTATGGCGCCAACACCTCCCCCGGCGGCGAAGGTGGGGAAGATATCCACCACCTCACCCCAGGGCAACCTCTCAAAATCCCATTCCATTTCGTGGTACCAGCGCGCCTACTTCCAGTAGCATGCAAGCACGACCTCGAATCCCCCGCCATCCAAGACTTACACCTCCAACTCCCGCCATCGATGGGTAACTTCCTCCTCCCCCGTGACGACCTCGCGCCGGAGATGGCAAGTGTAACCTACGGCATCCACGCTAAACTCATGTCCGTCCCTCCCAGCGCTACGAGCTACCCACAGACTCTCGCTTCGACGTTACGGAAGATCCACGTCGTACCTGCGTCTCCTGAGGCGCCGCCACTGTCGGCTGGGAAGGATAGCCGATATATCCTCTCCAAAACCAAATCCCTGCGTCGCGGGGTATTCAAGGGGAAACTCGGCACCTTAACCCTATCAACCACCCAACCGCGAGCTTTCTGCCTTCCCCCGCCCCCGACGGATCACCACGGCCCTACGCCATCAACACTAGCAACACTAACCCTCCGCTTCGACCCCGCCGACGCATCCTGTCTCCCTCCCCGTCTCGGCGCACTGACGGCGAAAATCCGCGCGACGACTGTGCATTCGATTAGACCAGCCCGCGGGATTCCGGATGAGGAAACTAGAAGTAGCCCGTATGAAATCCACAGCGGCGCGTATAGCACACACGTCTCCCTCGCCTCCCACGAAGTCACGGGGGTCGCGGCGCCATGGACGTACGTCATCCCCGCGCCTGCGTATGAGAGGAGGGATTCGGGGTATTCGACCGCAGAATCCGATGGCGACATTAACTTGGCGAACTCGGGGGGAAAGGAAGGGACAGGGCCATACTACACAGCCACCATCCCCCTCCCCCTCAGTCTACCAGCCAACAAAACATGGATCCCAACATTCCACTCCTGCCTCGTCTCGCGCTTCTACACCCTCATGATCGAACTTATGGTTCACCCACCCGGAAAGTCAGCTGTGCCGAGTTGTCTGGCACTTAAAGTCCCTGTGCAGGTTATGGGAGAGGGGAGGGAGGGGAGGGAGGAGGCTTTTGAAGCTGGTGGACGAGCTGTGGTGGAGGGTGCAGCGCTTGGGTGGGAGGGTGAGGGAGGGGGGGATTTGGAGGGGATGGAGGGAGTGGAGGGGTTGCAGGGGGTGGCGGTTACGGAGGCGGGGGATGAGTTGCCGGGGTATGTGACGCCTGCTAGGCGGTTGAGGGGGAGGTGAGGTGTTTGGGTCTTGATATTGGATGACGGATGATGGGTTTGTATCTGGATTTGGATGATTTATGATGGATCCTTGAGTTTGGGATGACAGGAGCGAATAGATTGCATGTGCAGCTGGTCCTGGTCAAATCGATCACTGGACTGATGTTGGAGGAAGCGGAGATACCCCATGTTTCAACACTACTTTTGGCGGGTGGGCGGGCGGATTAAAAAAGCGGGCAGTGCCTGCTTGAGCGGTTTATTAATTTTTGGTTTTTCGATGGGTTGATGAGTTGATGGGTTTATCACATTTGAGTCGGAGTTCGGGGAATTTTTTAATGGGATGACTGTTTGTTGTAGTAGCATAAAATAAATAATTAATTAATTTAAAATAGATGATTCTCTTCTCTTCCATTTAATTTTATATTTCCATTTTCTATTCCGACAACTTTTCCCTATTCATCACACTAAACCCCCACCAACACCCACAACCGCAACCGCAACAACACACCCAGTCGGGCATTTAAAGAACCGCCCGCCCCACCCACCAACGAGCAGCATTCTCCAGCCAAAGCAAAGGAACTAAGTTGAAACGGGCGCGTATCGTCTGAGCCGTCTACATCAATGACGTGTCTGTGTTCCAGCCCGTCTGTATGTTCGTCGATTCTGTCTGCTGTGTGCAAGAGGTGGGGGGTGAGAGGAGGAGCGGTGACAGGACTCCGAGGCGACGAGAACTGCCCCCTGTTGATACCCCCCCACCCCCCCCCCCCGCATCCGCATATATCCCGCAATAAGGACTGAAATGCTGGAATCGCGGATACACACCAGACCTCATGGCCTAGAGGATATATGCGAACGTCGCTTTGAGTAAAGAGAGGGCGGGGCGCTGGGGAGGGATATTTAAAGCTTCTGGGCTTTGGATCTAGCGGAGCAGGGTGTTGGTAAGTGTTGTGGATTTATTTTTTGGGGATTGGTGACGGTGTGGTTTATAGTGCTGTGGCTGAGGTGGACTGTGGGGGGAGGACTGGGGAGGTGGGGAACTGGGGGGAGAGGGGATTTACTGACTGGCTTGGTTGTGTTGGCGGGGTTTTATCGTGGTTTGGTCATGGTGGGATGGGTATGGTGATGTGGAAGGAGGCTGTGAGTGCTAATGATGTTTGTAGAGATGGAGATAGAGGTGGAGATGGAGATAAGTATGTTCATAATTTCCCCTACATATGAGGATGTCGATGGAGACGAGGACGGGAATACCTTCACTTCACCTAATATACCTACATAACCCAACATCCGCACCCACAACACAAACAAACTAAAGCCAAGAATAACACCAAAACAAACTTACGCGGTGGTGTCGACCCCTTTCGCTGAAGCCACCAGTTCCATTTCCACCCAGCTGCTGTTCTTCATGTGCGTGGTCGGTGTGGATTGTGGCTCCTGCTGGTGTGAAGGCGGCGATGGCGGCAGTGGCGGTGGCGGTGGTGAGAGGACAGCGGTGACAGCAGCAACGGTGACAGCTCTGCACCGACAACGAGAATCACAGCAACGAGAGCCCTTTTGTCGTCACAAGATCTATGCTCTTCTTCCACGCGATGTAAGTAGCGCAGCGGAATGGGTTGGTCAACCGGACCTCCTTTCGTATGTGCTTAGCGGTCTTAAGGTGGGCATGAAGGGTTCTCTCCTCGATATATGGGGGGTTACGGTGGTTCTGGAGGGAGATGTGGTGTGTTGTGTGGTGAGGTGGTGAGGTGGTGTGGTGGTGAGTGTTGTGTGGTGAGGAGTGTATGGCTTGAGGGTTGTGTAAATGGGGAATTAGGTAAGGAGAAGGGGGGTTTGTTTGGATTACTGACTATATTGCGTAGGGAGGGGTTATGATGTTTTGGTGTTGGTGGATAGACCCCGGGGGGGTGGGGATACGGATGCGGATACAGATGGAAGCCGTGATGTGAAAGGAGGTGAAGATGGAGATGTTGTTGCTGCTGGTTTTGGTAGATATGAGACTGGAATCGGAGACGAAGATGGGGATATCTGCACTGCGCCTAACATATTTATACAACCCATAATCCATCCCCACAAAAGATCTAACCAAATTGATGACAACAAATCCACTTCCTGATGATGTCAGCCCGTTCCGCCGAAGCTAGCAGTTTGGTCTCAACCTAGCTGTCCACGAGGGGATGTTCACGTATCTTTTCCGGGTTATGAAGCCGTAGAGCCGTATCCATAACACAGGGCATCATATATGTCCATGGAACTAGGTCTTTTTGTATGACAGTGCCTGCTCACATTGTTCTCTCAATGAAGACATCCATGGGCATTTTAACGTGATGGCGGAACAGCCTACTTCTGCTGCTTCCCCAAAGTCCCTGCCGCCGAACACGCCTACCCTCCGATGGGGGATGTATGCAGTCGTCTTGGAGAGGGCGGGTCATCCGCCAGTGTTATAATCGGATCTGCAACTAACTCGTTAGTGCGCGAGTTCAACCTTACGACGAGGGGGGAACATTTCCTACAATACATGTCCAAGGCACTCTTCGGCGTAAGGGCGGCAATGGCTGAGGTGGTGGGATAGCGGCAGTGGTGGTGGTGAGAGGGTAGCGGTGACAGTGGCTAAATGACAGAAACAGTCTTAGTGACAAGAAAGCTCAGTTGCAGTCTCTGCGTACTCGATCGGTACCGGCGACTGCTTCAGCAAAAAAAAGTCCCCGTTCCTCGCAGTACTTCGCATATTCAATGGGTGTAGGCACTGGGCGTGTCTTGAAAAAATTGATGCTTGGTGGTGTGGCCAATTAGATCACGTCGAGTAAAGTAGGAGCGAGGTGTTATTCGCACTGCACCTTGAATGAAGGAATCTGTGGGCATTTTAGCATAACGGCTGAGAAGCTTGAAGTCTGGGTGGTTAAGTAGGAAAGGAAGTGGGTAGAGTTGAAGAGTATGAATGTGATGAATTATGACTACAGGTAGATGGAGACTAACTACGACGAATACACGGTCCAGGCGAATGCGAAAGCCTACAAGTCGAGAGCGCTACATCCAGGACGAGACCGGCTGCGACAGGCGAAACATGTGGTAAAGGCTATTGTAGAAAAGAGCTTCGTTGCGACTGCTGGTGCTGTTAGCGTGAGGGCGGTGACTGCAGCAATGGTAGCCATGCGGAAGTGAGAGGACGGCGGTGACAGCAGCCACACGACAGCAACAGCTTCAGCGACAAGAAAGTTACCCCTGGCTCAAACATACCCCCACACATCATAGCCTCGATTTCAGTAGGTATAAATATGTTGTCCCCGGCCACAAACCTGTTACCATCTTATTCTGTTTCTCTCTGGCTATTCTTCGTTCACTTGGTAAAAGGGGGGGGGTTTGTACCTTTCTGTTCGTGGCGGGGGCGATGGGGTTGGATGAAGGGGAGGGTGTTTGGGATCGGTATATTTGGGGAGGGGCTAAGAGAGAGAGAGAGAGAGAGAGAGAGATCCTTGCGATCATCACCTCTGTCATGGTGCGAATATGATATTGTCTCTGCACTGGCGCAACGTATGAAGCCGCCTTTCCCTCCCATCCCAACAAGCCGTGTATCACCGCCCTCCAGAGACTATATAAACACAATACGTTCACGCGAGAAAGAGGGGACAGATAGGCAATCTCTTGTACCTCATGATCCATGTGGCTGTTGGTCTGTGGCTGCAAAACCTAGTAGTCAGCTTGCGCTTGGAGCTGTGTTGACTCGGGATGAGGTTCTATGTGTGACACAGAAAAGGCGCGAGATGTAAGGAGTGTGAGAGCGGTGAGAGGCGGCGGTGACAGCAGCGCCATGTTAGCGACAGCTTCAGCGATGAGAAAGGCTCGTGACGAGAATTTGCGGTGACAGTACCGGCTTCTTTGCGTCGCTGAGCTTTGCTTATCTCTATCAAGGGGGGTTTTCTGCTTGGTGGGTTATTATTTGGATGAGATAGCCTCCTTCCTGTAGCTATTCTTCTTCGCTTTCATTTGGCCGATTTCCCTTCCACGTTCCCATCTCCATGCGCTTACATAAATCCTGTGCCGAAAACGACGTGGTGAGGTGGCAGCCGCGTGCTGAAGCTTGGAAAGCTCCGCCTTGAGCCCGATGTTGGGATCCTCGCGACCCTGTGACACGGAGGTTTTAGCTGCGGCGGCGCCAGCGGTAGCTTCCCGCCCTGGACTCGAGCTTATTGTTGGGATTTTGTGACGTTGCGCCGTTCTCCATGCTGTCGCAAGGCATCCAATGGGGGAAGGAGTCGATCATCACGTCTGTCTCGGAGACAAATACAAACCGCGGCAGCGCAGCATACATACGAAGACGCCTTCTCAACTCAATACTACTCATAAGATTATATTTCGGTCTTATTTTATTCGCTCCCATCGCTTCCCTGATATCCCGCCATCCCCCTCAAAAAGCAGAGCCAACAACCACCCTTGGTTTGCAGTATTTAAAGATCGTTGGAGAACATATTATACCAATCACTCAATTCTGCGACTTTGATGGCCTTTATGTCACTGACCGGTGTGGCTAGCGTTGGGTGTCAACTCTCCACATATTGTCCAATAATCATTTCTTGCACAAAGCTCAGGTCAATGTCGTGCGCCTCTTGGTAAAGGATGGACTTTTCGCAGATGTTCTATTGACCCAACTTTGCAACTGCGCAATCAACATTACCTTTTTGCAAGTTGTTACTGGGCTGGTTAAGACAGTATGTGTTTGGAGATATGAGAATGGTGCTGTAGCCCGGAACCTGCCATGAGATCCCCAAGCAGTTACCCCAGTATTGTAGCACAAACAAGGGTTTTCCCACACCGTGGAATATGCAGTCGAGTCAATTCCAATACTATACCCAACAATGTTTAAGATCCCTGCTGCATGTATAGTAGTCACCTACATAAACTTGAACGAGGCTGGGCTGTTTAACTTAGATATCCACACGACCCAACGCCATCGTCATTCACCATATCTCCTCGTCCATTTATGTGCATATTCTCTGGCTAAGCTGGACCTCATTTTTGCCTCGGAAATGATCACTGTAACGCATATTCAATTGGGATTTGTAGGACATTCGCGATGAAACTACTTAAATGCTTCTTTGCTCCCAAAACCGAGTCCTCGAAGCAGGCACTTGAGCCTTCTGCTCCCGACCCCGGATCTTCAAAGGAGGCACTTGGGATCTCTGTCGTGACGACTGTCGCGAACGCTCAAGTGGAGTGAGCATCAACATGACAGATTCACTGTTTATATGCTGACCTTCCTACTAGCATAATATTCATTCATGGCCTAACTGGTCATCGGGAAAGGACTTGGACTCACGAAGACGAAAACGAGCCATGGTTCAAGTCACTCCTTCCCAAAGACCTCCCGACTGCCCGAATCATAGCCTATGGCTATGATGCTGATGTGGTTAATTTTACGAAGGTCGCTAGCCAGAACACAATTCGAGACCATGCGGTGAACCTGATGAATGACCTCGCCGGACACCGAAGGTGGGCACCTGGACGGCCCATAATTTTTGTCGCGCACAGCCTCGGGGGTTTAGTATGCCAGAAAGCTCTTATTCTATGTACCAATCCAACCGAGGACGCTCAAAAAGACATACTTTCGTCAACCCGGGGCATCGCTTTCCTCGGAACTCCGCATGCCGGGTCTGACCTTGCAAGATTTGCAACTGCAGTGGCAAATTTTGTCCGTTTCAGTCTAGGCAAAAAGTCCAATACGAAGCTCCTAGAGGTTCTAACCAAAAACTCTGAGGTTCTGGCTGATATCAGTAATGGATTCTTCACTATGGTGCGAAGGCGTGAGAGTACTCAAATGCCCATCGCCCTCCACGCTTTTGTTGAGGAACTAGACGTAGACTTTCTTGGGCGTGTAAGTTCATGTTGCGCCTAACTTTAATGATATGCTAACATATATCAGCGCGTCGTTGAACCTGATTCGGCGAGAATAGTAGGCTACAATTCTGACACTATTCACGCTAATCACATGGAAATGACTAAGTTCCGCTCGGCGACTGATCCGGGATATGTAAAGGTTCTAAGTAGGCTAAAATTATGGATTGACGATGATGGTACTGTATTACCGAGACATTTGTAGATAGAGCAAAATAATATAACTAACTCAATTGGACTGACCAGACAATACGATTGTATTGCGATACGCCAATTACTTCCACCTTATGTTTGACACGCTCTTGCCTGGCGTGAAGCTTGCAAAATCAGAACCTCCGGCCTCAACAATGAAAGAACTATGCAAATCATCTAGTATTAGGTCATCCGTGAAATGGCTAATTGACAGTTCGGAATATCGAGTTTGGAAATCTGCATCCTCAGCAAGGCTCTGGCTTCATGGAGAACATGGCGACGGCAAGACGGTCATTATGTCCTACATCTTTAGAAGCCTGTCTCGGTATGCCCTATATCCTGACGGTATCGCGTCTGTATTCTGCTCATGCAATGATTCAGAAGAGGGAGTGGTGGCTTCTATGGCTCTCCAGTTGCTTCGAAACAAGAATCGTGCCAAAGACTGGCGACTAACAGTTCCCCTCACGAAGTTTCAACCAGGTGATGATGGGCGGCTAGAATTCAATCGCCTACTATGGAAACTGCTAACGAGGTTGATAGAGGACGGGGGTGTGGTCCTTATTATTGATGGCATTGACAAGATTGATTTTTTAGTTCGATCATCGTTTCTAGATATATTCAACAAGCTTGAGAAGAATCCAAGAGCTGGTATACGAGTTCTAATTTCGTCAGAAAAAAGAGATGATATACAAAGTGCCCTCAGGCATTATCCAAGCATAGATAGAGAAAAGGAGAGGAGAGGTGAGTGACTATCCAAAGGTTGGTGATTGAGTAGATGCTAAGCGGCCGTTGCAGAATGTCTAAAGACACTAGAATTCCAGGAATGGAACGCGAGAGAAATTGGTGTTCAAAAGGTCGAAAGAGCAGGTAAAAAGGTTTTTCATCACAAAAAATACCGCAAATGGATCCGATCCAAACGCTCGTCCGTGTTGTGGTTGGAAGGGAAACCTGGAAGCGGGAAGTCGACCCTTTCAAAATTCATGGTAAGTAAACTAGAGAAAGAGACCCCTCATTGGCAAACGAGTCAGAGGAGCCCCTCACAAGAGAGACACCCCTCGCGAGAGAGACACCCCTCGCACAGCATCCCACAGAGGAGTAAGAGAGGATGGGTTTTCAACAACTCCAAAGACAAGAGCGTTATAATTGCAAGATTTTATTACAGTTTCCGAGGAGGCAACACCCAGACTAGTCACGAGCTTATGCTTCGATCGATTGTCTACCAGATCTGGAGCGAGAACAGTAGACTTTTCCCACTCATTCGTGATCGTTACGAGCATTGAAAACCAAGGTTAGAGAGGCAAGTGATCATAAATCGTTCTGGAGCTATAGCGATTTAAAATGGGCTTTAAAAACCCTGAATTGCGTTGATTTTAATCTCCGAGTTTTTATTATTGTTGATGGAATGGATGAGTCTGATGACGATAAACGGGTGGACATTCTTCGGTTTCTTCTTGATCTTGCGTCTCCGAATCTGAATAGCACTTGCGTCGTTAAGATTTTTATTGCGAGCAGGCCGGAGAACGATATCAATTCGGGACTACGGCCGGTTCGTCATCACATTAAACTACAAGAAGTGAATGAAGAGGACATCAGGATGGTCGTGAGAGGGTGGATTGAGCGAATGGTATCCGAAGCAAAATGTGAAGAAGAGGTTTTATCAAAAGTAAAGGACTATATTATGGAATATTCTGATGGGGTTTTTATGTGGGTGACGCTGGTCTTGAGAGATCTGGAGCAGTGTATCGACAAAGGTGGCTACACCAAATTAACCCTGCATACTAGACTACGTAGCCTTCCTAAGGAGCTTGGCGGCAAAGATGGCTTCTATCGAGCAATGGTAGATTCATTACTGGACGAGTACAAAGAAGATCAAGAGCACCAAGAGCTTGGGCAACGAATATTGGCCTGGGTGACTTTCGCCGAGCGACCTCTATCAGTTACAGAACTCAGGGATGCCCTGGCAATCCCCTCCGGGTTAGACAGAACAGACTTGTCAACATATATTCTTGAGGATAACAGACCCCATAAATTGGAGAGGGCAATATTGTCGTTCTGTGGGGGTCTAGTTGAGGTAAGCAGAGTTGTTGTCTCGTTTACGAGCTGGCTAACCAGTGCGTTCGTAGGTTAGAGACTCGCACGACGGCCGAACTGTGCAACTCATACATCAGACTGCCAGAGAATTTCTTCTGCACAAAGACAAACTCGCGGGGCCATATCGCCTCGAACACGTCCAAGGAGTCATGGAGATAGCAATGGCGTGCTGCCGGTACCTCAGCATCGTCTTTCGCCCGGATTTACCACTAGGAGAAGCTAACGCAGTATTGCCAGAAGCCGAGATTATAGAATGTCACTTGTCGGGGAAGTCACTGCTCATATATGCGCTCGTCAACTTCCAAACGCACCTAGATGACTTGGGAAGCAATGATGAGAAAGTACGAAATGAGTTTATGGATTTTGTCAAGCTTCTCATAATGCGGAGTAGCTCCTTCGCATCTCTTCTTCTAGGGCAATGGATTCAGGCCCTGAAGTGGCCATCAAGACTACACGTAGATGAGACATCAGCGAGGCTATACTTGCATTCTTTATTACTATGTGCCGCAGAGACTGGGAACAGGGAGGTCGCGGCGGTATTGCTTTCTCTTCGATCAGATTTGCTTCACATAGTAGCTTCAATTGCGGCCGCAAATGAGGATGCGTATGAGGATTCTGGCGGCCTTGAGCTGTTGCTCAACATGGGGGCCGACTTCAACGCAAAGGACACGGTTGGCCGGACGCCGGTATCGTATGCCGCTGGGAATGGGCTCAATCGTAACACGAGTCTGCTACTTAAGAATAAGGCTGAACCCAATCTAAAAGACAGGGCTGGCCGGACGCCGCTATCGTATGCGTCTGAAAACGGGCACGAGGCTAGCGTCAGGCTGCTACTTGAGAGAGAAGATGTCGAACTGAACTCGGAAGACACAACTGGACGGACACCGCTATCATATGCTACCGCGAACGGGCACACAGCTGTGGCTGAGCTGCTGCAATCACATGTCACGAAATATCAAGGCACAATCTAATATAGTAGGTAACAGGAGCTGTGGTCCGTCGCCAATGGTGGAGCGTTTGACTGGGGTTGTAGGATGTGGTAGGATGTGGGCATCCAGATCAAAGGGTTTCGCGTTGAGATGGGAGGAATACAGTCTTATCTGGGGGTTGAGCGGGTGGTTCATGAGTGTGTGGGTCTGCGGAATAAGGGGTGCGTCCGGTGCCGCGGGTGTTGGCTTGTTGGGTGTGGGACTATGGGTGTTCTGTTTGGGCGGCGGGTGGTTTAGGGCTGTGATGGCTTAGGAATGGGGTGGCACAGTAGTTTGTAGTAGAAGTGTTATACGTATAGCCAGGAAGTCAGCGAACTAACTTCCGCATATACGTACAGGTTTCTGCGCCTGTGTGACGGAGACGGGCGGCCTTCGAGAGACTATGATCCAGGGGTTTGATGTGTACGCTGGGTCTGGTGCTGGCGGAAGTATGGTGGGTCTTGGTGATGAGTCGCTGTGTGGTGAAAAGGCGCGGTGACGAGAGGATGCGGCGACAAGAAGATATGGTGATAGGAGGGTTGCGGTGAGCGGAGATGCGGCGGCGAGAAAACTATAGTCACGGTTCGATGAGAGGGCATCAAGGACCGGAAGCTTCATACAGTTGTGGCTGGCAGCACGGAATGCCGGAAGTATCGCATATGCGCTTCCATGTTATTGACATAACGAGTCCTAACGGGGTAGAGAAGCTGGACGCGGAGACATCAGAATGCTTTTAGTGTCAGGGCTCGTGTCTTTCCACCTCTTGGTCGGCAGAAATGATGGAACAAACCTGTGGAGTTATGAGAAGAGATGCCATTATAGACTACTCAGCTAATATACTATTCCATCCCACTTCCCGTGTCATCTTCGCAGCACGCCTGCCTCTCACTGGTATTCTCCCCGCGCAGTCCATGCATCCGATACATATATTCACAACAGCCACCTCCACTGTCCCAACTCTTTAGATCCCTCCACCACTACGTCCCGTGTGGACTGTATACACATTCCCCCCTCCTGCCCCGCTGCGCTCCTTAGCCGCCTCGCTGCGGGCGAACACGGCGCGCCATTTCAGGCCGACAAAGATAGCTGCAGCGCCTCCAAAGGCGGCAATAACGAGTGGTGCGCGCGACGGCCTGGAAAGGGAGGTTAGCTGGAACTCTGGCTTCTGTTTCCCGGACGAGGGGCACGGGGCGGATTGAAGGCGGGGGAGCGGTAAACTTACGGCTTGGGGTGTCCTGGTGCCATTGTGTTGGTTTCTCTGGGAGCGGTGTGTGCTTGTTGAATAGCTCTGCCTCACTTATTGGGGTTTTTTCTGGGCTCAGGGTCTTTCGTTGTGCTTATTCGCTTTTTGGTCGTCTTTTAGCTGTGTATGTATTGTCGTTCACAAGCCGTTGTCTTGTTGTCTTATCTGCCTGACACGTTCGGTCGCCCTCGGGAGTCGCGTGTGCAGTGACGTCTGCGGGTTCCACCTACTCTAGATTTATCGGTTATCCCTTCCCAACAGTTACCCGTCGCTAGTGCCTACAACCTGCGAGTGTGTTGAACGCTCGTCTTTGTCTCGAGAGGGTGTTTTTCGAAGGTTTTTCTTTCGTTATTTATCGTGTCGGCTGGTTGGTTTATCCATTCCTGGCCTGCAAAAATATATACCTTGTTGGTTCAACCATAGAAATCTTTGCACATGCGATAGCTTTTTTTAGTTGTCTCGGCTTGTCTCAATGGAGTAGCGCGGGATTTCCCCGCACTATCTGGGGTTGTTGAGGTCCAAGCTTGGTGCACGGTCCAGCATGCATTTCAATATAGTGGCACATGACCAGACGTTGAGGAATACTTTTGTAATAAAGGAGTTTCTATTGGCCTTTTCATTCTATCAGATATGACAGGAGATGTGTTATTCAGAAGGAGCTTCTATCACATGGAATATAACATACAGGAGACAAACTCCCCGTAAGTGTCTCCTATATCAAACAAAGGGGCTAGATTCTATGGCCTTCTCAAGCTCAATGTGGGCGTCATATCCAAACAGCCACGGCTGGAATATGGGGCAGACCCTATCGTTGTTGATCAGATGGAGGATACCAAAGGTAGGAGCAAAGATTTGGACGGGCCTCACCAGCTTAGTGGAAATTTTTCCTCGATTATACGCTTGGAATCAGTGTATTTGTCAAGGAGCGAATCACGCTCTTGTTGCTCAGGGCCATCGCGCATGTGATAAAATGTTCGCTTTTCTTTGTGTCAGTCACTAGTTCTTGGATCTTGCTTTGCTTGGGGCTCCTGGCCATGCTCACCATCTTGAGTGACTCTCGTGCTACTGCTTCTCCCCGCGCTTTACGCATAGTTTGGAACATCTGCAAGGCTTGGGGGAGCTGCGATTTGGACGTTATCTTGCCGAGGATCAAACCAATGGTAGCTCCATCTTCCATGGCCGAGTTGGCCCCTTGGGCTAGATATGGGATCATTGGATGGGAGGCGTCACCACTGCTCAAATGTTAGCTGGGAAGGAAGTAAATCTGCTATTGTATCGATCTTACATGAGAACAAAATTTCCTTTATCGTTTATCCACGTCTCTACTTCTTGTCCTAGAGTTGATCGATCTGTCAGCATTGATAATCCATGGACTTTTGGCAAGCTCCAAGACTCACGGTGCATCAACTTCCACGTCTCGACGACTTTGACGTGGTCCAGGAACCGGGCCAAACTATGAAATATTAGCAGCTGCCGCCTCTATTGGAATGGTGAAGCAACATCGGGTCCCAATTACGGAACAGCTCCCTCATTTCTTCGGCCGAGCCCTCCTTCTTAGAAACCCCGGCGGGAAGGTCGTCCGGGCGTACGAGACCAAGACCTAGCGCCTTGCCACTCCGAATGGAATATGACACAGCGTGACAGTCTGGCCCAAACCAGATATTAAGTTCCGGGTTTGTAATCTTATCTCTCAGTTCTCCGGCGGGGACGTCTTCCGCGTTGAGAATGATACGGTAGACAAGGTCCCCTGTCGCTTCGGGGTAGTCTTGTTTCCCCAAAAGAACTTCTCAGCACCGGGACCATATCCCATCCGCGCCGATGACAAGGTCACCTTTAAATTCTTGACCAGCTGCTGATTTTATTCGGCCATCGTCCATATCAATCTCAATCACTTTGGTGCCGAAATGAAACTCCACTCCGAGTTCCTTAGCTCGATCATAAAGACCTTTTTGAACGTCCACCCGAGAGATATTCAATGTTTCAGACCCATACTTTTTCTTCAAACTTTCGGCATAATTTTGCTCTCTGAATAGAATCGTTCCATCTGAATAACGCCGGAAGTTCATCGAACTTGGCCTCGCTGCGGAGCTCCAGAAGGACTCGGATAGGCCCCATCTTTTCAATAATGTCGAGGAGTTGGGAGTCACTTGGATACCTGTACCGGTCTGTAGTTATTGTGAGAACTTGACGGTATCACCAAAGATCATAGGCCCTCCGGAATAGAAGCAGTCTTCATAGCAACGTACCTCAGCAAGCTCGTTTGCAGCTTCGATAACCGTAACATGATGCCCCGATAGAGCACATTGGATACTGGCAGATAAGCCTCCCATGCCGCCGCCAACGATGATAACATCCAAGCGGCAACTGTTGGTAGCATCTGGCAAATAATCATGCTCTTTCACTGTCATATTTGATAAAATAGTCGACTTAACTCGCAAGAATTACAATGGGCAATAGGTGGGACGTTGGACTAAGCGGTTGCAATGGCCTGCGTCGTTTTGATCATCCAGCCTACTTTCTCCCGGACAAGATCGTCTCAACCTCCAAATATATATTTCTATCCAAGTCACCTTTAGCTTATAAGCGAAGGTAAAGCGCATACAAGCCCAGTATGAAACCTTCTATTAATGCACGGGTGGTTACAGTGCAGCGTTGTGAGTCTGTCGGTTCTCAAACGCAGCGAATCTCAATGCATAACAACATTCTTCATTCACACCAGAACGTTTATAAGGGCTGGCTCTCACTCTCTCAATAAACCACGTCATCGAATGGCGTGGCCTGTGTATCGCCACTAAACGAATTAACTCTTTCTGTAGGCTGTGACCCCTTGTGTATCCGCGGTAAGGGAGCAGCGCCGATACCCTGTGTGACAGCGTGCAACTCCCACCAAGCCCACCAAAGCAGAACAGCGTCTCTATGGGGATCTGCAAGATGCTATCTAGGGAGAATCAAGTGATACAAACCCTTTGCAGATGTAGACTATCTCAGTCTACCTTGCATGCTTCGGTTCACATACCGAGTCGCCCCTATTCAACGCCGACACCAATGTGTTCCGAAATATCACCACCGCCCACTCTCTAAACCTAATTTCGCACCCACCAACTCCTCTTCCAGCTCTAACCCACGCTTCTAACCATGTCCATCCCCATCGAATCCGTCAGCAACAAAGTCATCAGCCCCATCTCCCTCGCCCACATCGTCTTCCGCAGCGCCAACCTCCAACGCCAAATCGACTTCTGGACCCTTTTCCTCGGCGCCACCGTTGTATTCCAAAACGACACCCTCGCATTCTTCCAATACGACGACGAACACCACCGCATAGCCTTCATAGCCGATGCCAGCGCTCAACCCGAGCAAGGCGGCAGCAAGGGGGCGAGGATGTACCACGTCACCTTCACCTTCGCGAGTCTTTCGGATCTAGTGAAGGCGTATAAACAACGCAAGGCATTAGGGGTGTTTCCTACGTGGTGTGTGAATCATGGGATGACGACGAGTATGTATTATGTGGATCCGGATGGGAATCAGATTGAGACGCAGGTGGATAATTTTGAGAACCCGGAGGAGGCGACGGAGTTTATGCAAGGGGAGCTGTTTAGGGAGAATCCGTTGGGGACGGGTTTTGATCCGGAGGACTTAGATGAGAAGATACGGACTGGTGTTGAGGATAGTGTTCTTGAGAAAAGAGTTGAGATTGGGCCGAGGCTGTCTCCGCCGTGAGACGAGATTTAATGGAGCTCCAAATCCATGGGGTCATATTGTCAATATCAGCTACCACACAAAATTCATGATATCTAACGATATTTCTAGATGCATAGATAAAGTTCGAGCTACAAACTTAGATTCTACCCTCTATTGAGCGTATTCCCAGCCCCCTTCGGATTCTCCTCCACATATTCATCCCACGCTCTCGCCTTCAATATCTCCGCCTCGCCCTTCTCATAATCATCCTCATCAGGCTCGGCAATAATGCCACTTGCCTCTCCACCGCCCTCAATAATCCCTCCACGTTTCCTCTCCTCCTCCAAGTACTCATCAATACTCATCGTCGGCAGGTTATGCCCCGACCTGAAGACGCCGTCTTGAAGCTGTTTCCGGCCACCAGTCAAAGTAAACACTTTAAGCGGCTTCCCGCTCTTATCCAGTAGTGGCCCTGCTCTGTTATTCGCAGCTAGTAACTCCGAGATAGGCCGATCAATGCGGTCGGAGTAGTCGGGACCGCTTCGTGCGCCTGTGCGCTCGCGGTAATCGCGCGCGAGGCTTTCGGGGCCGGGCGGTGGCGTGGGAGGCTTGGAGGCTAATACGGACATCTCCAGGTTGAGAGACTCAAGGTTCTGGAATGTGTTGTGGGTAGATAGGCTTATGTTGGCCAGGTGGAGGTCGCGGATTGCATCGTCGTCTTGGGAGAGGTAGGCAGGGTTTCGGGAGAGGAACTTGGAGAACTGTTAGCATCATATATTGATAGTATGGGAAGATGCTGGTTCTGGAAAACGTACATCAATCTTCTGCTTCAGGTCTTTCTCCAGCTTGAAGTTTTCAATCTTCGCCGCCCGCCGCGCGGTGAAGTCTGTCGTTGATATGGTCGAGAAGGTGGTTGGGTTCTCGTTATATTCATCGTTCAGCTTTTTAGAGCTTCCAGTGAGGACTGCATAGCTATCTAGACGGTTGAGGAAACGCTCGTATGCGTCTCGTGCTCGTGTGAGGGCGGTCTGCCTGTCGGGGTTCGAGGTACGTGTGTAGAGGTCGCCGAGATGGTAGTCGATGAGGAGGTATCTGTGACACCTGTCAGCAGGCATTCCATATCAAGGCCGCATATCAATAAACTCACGGAAGATCGCCAGTAGTTATGTCTTCGAGTATCTCGTTGGGGCTGAACAGGGACTGCCTGTCTGCCAGTACACGGCACTCTTCGTAGCTTCCAACTGCGGTTGCAAGGCTATCATGGTACCCAGTGCTGTTCCTGTCGTAAGTTTGCTCAATCTCTTGCCTCTTCCTCTCTGCTTGCGCAAAGAGCGATTTAATGTTTTGGTCCTCCATGGTGTATGTATGTGACGAGGCTGAATCGCACCAACGCAGTTCTATGTTTTGTGGTGGGGGAGACGAGGCTGCGACTTTGAGCTTTGGAACAGACTTGGCTTGGCAAAGGCGGTGAAGCTGGGCACGCCACTACTGCCCATCGCGAACCAACTCAACCTCGTCTTCTTTATAATGTCCCTTCCCTAATGTGAAAATTCACAAAAATGACAGTGAATCTATAAACCAAAGCTAGGTATACCAGGGCCTTCGAAAGCCGTTTGTACTTCTTGAGACTTCAATTTGAGTTCGGGCATTTTTCAGGTCAGCGTGGGCCTGTGGTTTGTCCCCATCTTAATATTTGTTTGCTACAATTCATGCGTGAAAGAAGCATCGTGTTTGTTTCTCTGTTTTCGGGGCTTATGTACCCTTTATGGAAGCTATTAGCTTGCTATTCTCTCTTCGTTGCCCATAACATCTTCCAGCCAATTTGAGCCTTCTTTGCCCTTTACCATCCAGGGTTCACCCACCTATACTACAAAGTAGTCCTCCCATCTTGTTTACTCTTTGGCTTCTCAATTCTGATCATACCCAGCGCAATGTGCCACACTGTTGGTACAGCTGCACCACTACATGGCCAAAGTGGAGTCGATGGTGCTCCAACTGAGGGCAATATGGATCTTGATATTGAAATTTCTCAAGTGACAACACTCAAGTCACCTACAACACCAAAGCCACCTACAACCCCAGCTCACCAGGCAGATTCACCGCCTTCTATAGTCTCTCTACCTTCCGCTTTCAACATGCAAGTTCCTGAGGTCATGGTGCCAGCGTTGGCAACCAGGTCGACCGACGCCGTGATCGAGGATCTTCGTCGTCGTGGACTTCACCCAGGCGCACCAACAGTTGACAAAGAGCCTCTTACAGTATATGTTGAGGAAGTCTCCAGAACCCAAAAAGAAGATATTGCTATCGAAGATGAAGATGCAGGTGATGAGTCCGAGAGCGACGACGAATCGCCAGCACACCCGAGCGAAAACCAAGAATTATCGTATGAGAAGTCTGTTCGCGAGTCATATATCCGGAGTCGGGTTTTTCAGGCCGCCAAAGACTCAACTGCACCAGAAACTAAAGGTGACGACAAGCAGTCCGTCAAATGGTTAATCAAGGACAGTGGTAGCCAAGAGATTATTTCCAGCCCGAGAGAATACCAGATCGAGCTTTTCGAGAAAGCAAAGACACAGAATACCATTGCAGTGCTAGACACCGGTTCTGGCAAGACGCTAATCGCCGCCCTACTCTTACGCCATGTCATCGATGAGGAACTGGAGCGTCGAGCAAGTGGAGGCGATAAACGCATTGCTTTCTTCCTTGTGGACTCGGTCGCGCTCGTGTTTCAACAATACGCTGTTCTCAAGTGCAACCTGAACCACAAAATGGAGCAATTTTGCGGAGATATGGGTTGCGACCTCTGGAGCAAGGAGCTTTGGGAGAAACATTTCAACGAAAACATGGTCATAGTGTGTACTGCCGAGGTCCTATTTCAATGCCTGCACCACTCCTTTATTACTATAAAGCAAATCAACCTGCTCATATTCGATGAAGCTCACCATGCAAAACGAAATCACGCCTATGCCAGGATTATCAAAGACTTCTATGCCTCCGAGCCTGATCAGTCACTACTTCCTAGAATCTTTGGGATGACGGCTTCCCCGGTTGATGCGAGGACCAATATAAAAAAGGGGGCGGCAGAGCTCGAGGCACTACTGCACAGCCAGATAGCTACTGCGTCTGATGCGAGCCTGTTACAATATACCAACAAGAAAACAAGGGAGGAGGTCGCGTATTACGATCCACTCCCTCCCCCAACTGAGAGCCAACTGTTCAAAAGGGCCCATCAGCTGGTCGGCGGGATTAAGGAATGCTCGAAGCCATTGGAGTACGCAGTAACGGCTAGCTCTGACCTGGGAAGCTGGGTGGCTGACCGAGTGTTGTTAATTAGCTTCACTGGAGAGGATGTTAAGAGGTTGGGGGCACAGATAGAAAGCAACTTTCATAAACAAGCCCAAATCGACCCAATACCTCTGAGCAATCTCGAAGATAGAAAAGAAAAGCTTCGGAGTGCACAGCAAATTATTATGGAACATGTTTTCGCATCTCCACAGCTATCTCGCAGCCAACTTTCGTCCAAAGTACTGGGGCTCGCCAGCAAACTTCGCGAACGATTTGAACGAACTACATTTGATAAATGTATCGTTTTCGTCAAGCAGAGGTATACGGCAAAACTGTTGGCAGATTTGTTTGCAAGCCCTCAGATAGGCACTCCACATCTCCGGGTTGGGTCATTGGTAAGATATCCGCACAGCTAATTATTCCTGCGTTTTGCTTCAACTTCTCAACTATGTCTCTCGACCACATGCTAATTGCATGATACAGACTGGTACTCGAAATAGAAGTGGAGCAGACCTCGAATCATCCTTCCGAAATCAAGTGATCACCTTGAGGAGGTTCAGACAGGGCGAGATAAATTGCCTCTTTGCAACTTCTGTTGCAGAGGAAGGCCTGGATATTCCAGACTGCAATCTCGTCATTCGATTCGATCTTTACTCGACGGTTATCCAGTATATACAGTCACGTGGTAGGGCGAGACAAGATAACTCTGTCTATTTTCATTTCATCGAAAGAGGTAACAAGGTGCAGGATGCTCTTGCTAGAGAGGTCCGCCGAAATGAAAACATTCTCAAGGAGTTCTGTCAGGCGTTACCTGAAGATCGCTTGCTCTCTGGGAACAACTACAACATGGATTACTTCCTCGCCAAGGAGAGAAACATAATGCGAACGTACACAGAGCCGTCGACGGGTGCAAAATTGACATATAGGATGAGCCTAAGCGTGCTGGCAAATTTCGTAGCATCTCTTCCACACAGCAGTGAAAGCACGCCACATCCCGAATATATGATGACGGCCATGGGTGCGAAATACGTTTGTGAAGTTATACTTCCAGAGAACTCACCTGTCCACGGTGCAATTGGGCGCCCAGCAAATACGAAGCAGGTTGCAAAATGCTCGGCGGCATTCGAAGCTTGTCTCAGTCTTAGAAAAGGAAAGCACCTTGACGAGTATCTGTTATCGACGTTCAAAGATAGAGGCCCAGCGATGCGCAATGCCCAGTTGGCAATAACCTCTAAGGCCAATACAGACTACGACATGCGTACAAAGCCTTCGATGTGGGCCGCTGGTGAAACGCCATCGGAACTGTTCTTGACAATTCTCTCATTGAAAGACCCTGTCCAGTTAGATCGTCCTTCGCAACCACTTGGATTGCTCACTCGTGGACCATTGCCACCACTTCCACTGTTCCAGTTGTATTTTGGCGGCGGAAAACACACAGCAGCTGTGTCAACAGCTGTGGGCAGTCTGGCAGTCAGCTCTGAAACACTGGAATTAATTAATACTTTCACCCTAAGGATATTCAAAGATATTTTTAGCAAGGAGTATGAATCCGACCCCGCTCAAATGCCCTATTTTATAGTCCCAATATCCGACACAGACACAACATGCCGGGCGAGGTTGCCAGTAGACTTGATTTCGTGGGACATCTTGAGAATAGTCAGTGATAACCAGTGGCTTACATGGGACAAATCGACGCCAGAATCTTTTTTTGAGGACAAGTACATCATAGACCCTTTCGATGGGTCGCGGAAAATATGGGCGAGGAAAGTAACGCATGCGTATAAGCCACTGGACCCCGTGCCACCAAACACAGCTGCTCGTTCGGCGAGAAAGAATAACTTGAACATCCTCGAGTATTCATGCAGCTTGTTTAAAGTGGCAAGAAGCAAAAGGACGTTCAGTGAAACCCAACCAGTTATTGAAGGCGACGTTATTCCTTTCCGTCGAAATTTTTTGGATGATCACGACGATCCAGCTAATTCAGGTCCGACGAAATGCTATGTGGTCCCAGAGCCTCTTACCATATCAGCAGTAGGTACTCCAGGTGTTTTGGGATGACGCATACTAATCATTGCAGCTCCCGACTCTGATTGTCGCCATGGCATACACATTTCCTGCTATTATTCACCGCATTGAATCCTATCTCATCGCTGTTGAGGCATGCTCCATGCTACACCTCCCTATTTCAGCAGATTTAGCACTGGAATGCATGACTAAAGATTCTCGAAACACTGACGAGCATGGCGATGAACAAGTTGAGTTCCAAAGAGGCATGGGAAATAATTATGAGCGGCTTGAGTTCCTTGGAGACTGCTTCTTGAAAATGGCAACGTCAATCTCACTCTATACACTCCACCCAGACAGCAACGAGTTTGACTTCCATGTCAAACGTATGTTGATGATTTGCAACAAGAACCTTATGGACGTGGCCTTACAGCTGAAATTATATGAGTTCATTCGTTCCCAGGCGTTTAATCGGTATGTAGCTCGGACATCGGTTATCTATTTCTCACTAACGCATCTGTAGCCGAGCGTGGTATCCAGAAGGCCTCGTTCTCAAGAAGGGCAAAGCTGCTCAGGCTCCCAAGAAGCACAAGTTGGGCGATAAAACAATAGCCGATGTGTCTGAGGCATTAATTGGTGCCGCACTACTCACACCATCCAATGGTCACGCAATGGATCATGCGGTGAGGGCTGTCACAGAACTTGTCTGCAGCACTGATCATGCCATTGAAAAATGGGAAGATTACTTCAAGGGTTACACCAAGCCGAAGTATCAGATTACAGCTTCAACAGCGTCCCAGCGGAACCTTGCTGAGCAAATCGAAATTACTCACGACTACCACTTCCACTATCCTCGACTCCTCCGCTCGGCGTTTATTCACCCATCATATCCATTTGTATACGAACGGATTCCTAACTATCAGAGACTTGAGTTTCTAGGAGATTCATTGCTTGATATGGCTTGTGTCAACTTCCTCTTCCATCGATTTCCGACCAAAGACCCGCAATGGTTGACAGAACACAAAATGGCGATGGTGTCTAATCAGTTCCTTGGCGCTGTTTGCGTAGCACTTGGATTCCATACGCAGTTGCTGCAGTTCAACCCCATTATCCAAAGCAGCATCACAGAGTACGTGTGTGAAATCACTGAAGCTCGTGAGCAGGCGGAACAAGATGCAATCCGTGATGGAAAGCTACCTTCTGACTGCGCTCGCGATTATTGGCTCCATGCCAAGCTCCCTCCAAAATGCCTACCAGATATCATCGAAGCATACATCGGAGCAATTTTTGTTGACTCATCTTTCAACTACGAAGAGGTGGAGCGCTTCTTCGACCTTCATATAAAGTGGTACTTTGAGGATATTACTCTATATGACACGTTCGCCAACAAGCATCCAGTAACCTTCCTTCACAAGTTCCTTCAACAGAATATGGGATGTGCAAAATATAGAATAACTGCGTCGTCAATGCCAGACGACAGCAGCGGGACTCCCCCAAAAATCCTCGCGACTGTGATGATCCATAGCCAGATTCTGGTTGGTGTGGAAAGGGACAGCGCCAGATATGCAAAGATCGCCGTCGCCCAGAAGGCATTGGAAATTCTGAAAGCAGGAACCCTCACCCAGTTCAGACAAACGTACAGATGCGATTGTAAGGAGAAGGGGCTTGATGTGGAGGATTGCAACATGGAGGACGCTGCACAGGAATCAATGGAAGATCATGTGGGCATCAAAACGCTAGACGTGGAGTCGGCGCTGGGGGCAGATATTGGAGTGGAAGGCAGTCGAAATGGCTCGATCAGTTCAGCTTAATGGGGTGGTTCGTATGGACCATGCGAACTGTCGAGACCTGATCGTGGTTTGTTGTGGCACAGGTACCATTTTGCTACCAAGCACCATAGCTCAACCTGAAGGCGTCGGAATTCTACATGCTCTTATAGCTTGGCCTATGCTCATCAAAATACCAGATAATGAAGTCGCTGAGTTGTCAAGTTCTGGGAGTACGCTGGCTGGTGAAAAGGTTTTTATTTACAACCAATCCCATTAAATAGAATCAAATAAATTCGGGGAATTTTTTCGGATTGTGATTTAATTGCTTGTCCACTCTACCGAAAATAAGAATGGACAGTAATATTATATATTCGACCAGCACAGTTTACAATATAATATAAAAAGTATTCCTAGCCATCACCGTAATACTGAGATTTGAGGATATTAATATCTTCTGCTCCAAACCGCCGAGGTCTGTCTGAAGCGAGTTCGGAGACAATGCATGCATGCTGACTAATAATGTGCTAGCGCTGTTTGCAGGACGGTGAGCGCCCTTTGTGCAGATTTTCTCATCAGGTACTCATATTAGCCAATGAAAATTCCGAATTGGCCTTAAGCTTTTTTTAGCGCTTAACGAATAATGACATGGGTTCCTACATATTTTTTTGGCAGAACTTCAGCTCCGACTTTCTGACTGTGAGATTTATGCCCACCTATCTCACGCAGAGTCTTTTTCCCTCTACTTGATGTTCAATTGTGTCTAATCTGCGGCCTTGTTCTCCGTCTTGATTGACTGTGAGATACTTAGATTGAACTTCTAAGGCGGCTCTAGGGCTTTTGCCGCCCATCTTCGACGAGCTCAGAGATTTACGAATACCCCGCCATACGTCGTACACATCGGACGACGACACATAGCCACTCGCAACCATGGCCGCAAGAACATACGTCCCGGTCGCTGCTCGGCTGCGCGGCAGCACCGAGGAGAGCCTTGTCGCACTCGAACTCCAAGATGGCGTCGTGTACCAAGGGTACAGCTTCGGTGCCCCCAAGAGCATTGCCGGAGAATTGGTCTTCCAGACAGGAATGGTCGGATACCCAGAATCTGTGACTGACCCTTCTTACCGGGGCCAAATCCTCGTCATCACATTTCCTCTTGTAGGAAATTATGGTGTTCCCTCCCGCGAAACAATGGACGAACTCCTCAAGGACGTTCCCGTCCACTTCGAATCCTCTGAGATTCACATTGCTGGCTTGGTTGTTGCCTCTTATGCAGGCGAGGACTACAGCCACTACCTTGCCGCATCCTCCCTTGGAACATGGCTGAAGGAACAGGGGGTTCCCGCCATGTACGGTGTCGACACAAGAGCCCTCACCAAGAGAATCCGGGACGAAGGTAGTATGCTGGGGCGAATGCTCCTGCAGAAGCAAGGCCTTACTAATGGCAACGCTACCCGTCTGTCGGAGGACTGGCGCTCGGGTTTTGAGGCTGTGGAGTGGTCTAACCCGAACGCTACAAATCTGGTTGCAGATGGTGAGATCTCCTCAAATGCCCCCCCCGAACATTTCTGACTGTAGACAAAGTCTCGATCAAGGCCCCGAAATTATACTCTCCCAAGCCTTCTGACGCTCTCCTCCATCCTTCCGGACGCCCAATCCGAGTACTGTGCTTAGATGTCGGACTCAAGTACAACCAACTGAGGTGTCTCGTCAGGCGTGGCGTTGAGGTCCTTGTATGCCCATGGGACTATGACTTCCCCACCCTTGCCGGCAAGGATTACGACGGACTCTTCATCTCCAACGGTCCAGGTGATCCAGCTATGATGACCAAAACTGTCAACCATATAAAAGCCGCCGTTGAAGAGAACCGCACCCCAATCTTCGGTATCTGCCTTGGTCACCAGCTCCTCGCGAGAGCATCTGGCGCAAGCACCTTGAAGATGAAGTTTGGTAACCGCGGCCACAATATTCCATGCACGAACATGTTGACAGGAAAATGTCACATTACCTCCCAGAACCACGGTTATGCTGTGGATACTGCTTCATTGCCCGCAGAATGGGAGGAGCTTTTCGTCAACGCCAACGACGGCTCAAACGAGGGTATCCGCCACGTTAGCAAGCCACACTTCAGTGTCCAATTCCATCCCGAAAGCACACCTGGCCCAAGGGATACCGAGTTCCTGTTCGATGTCTTCATCAACACTATCGTCAAGACTCTGGGTGATGCCACCCAATTGAACCTGCCTGTGCAATTCCCTGGAGGCGAGGCTGCCGAGACGGCAAGACTGAACCCCAGAGTCGATGTCAAGAAGGTTTTGGTTCTTGGAAGTGGTGGTCTGAGCATTGGCCAGGCCGGCGAGTTTGATTACTCTGGAAGTCAGGCCATCAAGGCTCTCAAGGAGGAAGGCATTTACACCGTGCTCATCAACCCAAATATTGCTACCATTCAGACATCAAAGGGTCTCGCCGACAAGGTCTATTTCCTCCCAGTCACTGCCGACTTTGTCCGCAAAGTGATTCTCTACGAGCGCCCTGACTCCATCTATGTCACCTTCGGTGGCCAGACTGCGCTTCAGGTCGGAATTCAATTGAAGGATGAATTCGAGGGACTCGGCGTTAAGGTCCTCGGAACCCCAATTGACACCATCATCACAACTGAAGATCGTGAACTCTTCGCTAGAAGCATGGAATCTATTGGCGAGAAGTGCGCCAAGTCTGCCTCTGCAAGCACTGTCGAGGAGGCCATGCATGTTGTCAAGGACATTGGTTTCCCCGTCATTGTTCGCGCAGCTTATGCCCTTGGTGGCTTAGGCTCCGGATTCGCTGACAACGATGCCGAGCTACTAGAGCTCTGCCAAAAGGCGTTTGCTGCCTCTCCTCAAGTCTTGATTGAGCGCAGTATGAAGGGCTGGAAGGAGATCGAATACGAGGTCGTCAGAGATGCCAGGGACAACTGCATCACTGTTTGTAACATGGAGAACTTCGACCCTCTCGGTATCCATACCGGTGACTCAATTGTCGTCGCTCCATCGCAGACTCTGTCCGATGAAGACTACAACATGCTCCGTACCACTGCTGTCAACGTCATTCGCCATCTCGGTGTTGTCGGAGAATGTAACATCCAATACGCGCTTAACCCATATTCGCAAGAATACTGCATTATCGAGGTCAACGCCAGACTGTCTCGTTCCTCCGCTTTGGCTTCTAAGGCTACTGGATACCCATTGGCCTTTATCGCTGCCAAACTTGGTCTTGGTATCCCTCTGAATGAGATCAAGAACTCTGTCACCAAGGAAACATCTGCCTGCTTCGAGCCATCTCTGGATTACGTCGTCGTCAAGATGCCAAGATGGGACTTGAAGAAGTTCACTCGCGTCTCCACTGAGCTTGGCTCCTCCATGAAGAGTGTTGGCGAGGTCATGAGCATTGGCAGGACGTTTGAAGAAGCCATCCAGAAGGCCATCAGATCCATCGATTTCCACAACCTCGGATTCAGCGAGACTCCGGCCTTGATGTCCATCGATGATGAGCTCCAGACCCCATCCGACCAGCGTCTTTTCGCCATCGCAAATGCAATGCACGAGGGCTACTCAGTTGACAAGATCCATAGCATGACCAAGATCGACAAGTGGTTCCTCGGCAAGCTCAAGGGTCTCAACGACTTCGCCAAGTACATGAACACATTCGACACAAGCAGCATCTCAATTGACCTACTGCGACAAGCAAAGCAGCTTGGTTTCTGTGATCGCCAATTGGCGAAGTTCTGGAGCTCGACTGAGTTGGCTGTTAGAAGGCTCAGAACCGAGGCTGGCGTCACTCCGTTTGTCAAGCAAATCGATACGGTGGCAGCTGAGTTCCCTGCTTTCACCAACTACCTTTACATGACATATAATGGCTCCGAGCACGACTTGGAATTCAACGACAATGGTGTCATGGTCCTGGGATCTGGAGTGTACAGAATCGGTTCCTCTGTCGAGTTCGACTGGTGTTCCGTCAGAGCTATCCGCACTCTTCGTGAGAGCGGCCACAAGACTGTCATGGTTAATGTAAGTTCAGAGATTTTTCATTGTTTTCTACGGTCTTAGGTGGCACCTTCCCTTTGGGTCTTGATCCAAATCACGTGAATGACGGGAATCACGGGGATGGCTCAAGTGATCCACCCCGGATTTTTATCATCTCAGTCTCTACGATATTATATTGCTATTACAGTTGCTCAAAGATTTCCATCGTTTTCTACGGTCTGAGACACCTTACCTGGGTCTTGATCTAAATCACGGAAATCACGAGAATGGTGCACGTGATCTACCTCGAAAGTTTCTCACCTCAGCGTCTATGATACTATATTGCCATTACAGTTGCTAACTACGAAAAAGTTCAATCCCGAGACCGTGAGCACCGATTACGATGAAGCGGACCGTTTGTATTTCGAAACCATTAACCTTGAGACGATTATCGACATCTACGAGCTGGAATCATCGATTGGTATTCTCATGGCCATGGGCGGCCAAACGCCACAAAACATTGCCTTACCATTGCACCGCCTCAACATTAAGGTATTGGGAACATCCCCTGAGATGATTGACAATGCCGAGAACAGATACAAGTTCTCCCGCATGTTGGACAGAATCGAAGTTGATCAGCCTACATGGAAGGAGCTGACAAGCTTCGAGGAGGCAAAGGAGTTCTGCAACAAGGTTTCATACCCAGTGCTGGTTCGCCCTTCATATGTCCTCTCTGGAGCAGCAATGAACACGGTCTACTCTGAGCCGGATCTTGAGGCATACCTCAAGCAAGCTTCCGAGGTTTCTCGCGAGCACCCAGTCGTTATTACTAAGTACATTGA
Organism: Pseudogymnoascus verrucosus; assembly: GCF_001662655.1. NCBI lineage: Eukaryota > Fungi > Ascomycota > Leotiomycetes > Thelebolales > Thelebolaceae > Pseudogymnoascus > Pseudogymnoascus verrucosus. The sequence continues at coordinate 217,717 of NW_017263680.1, forward strand.
GAACGCCAAAGAAATTGAGATGGACGCAGTTGCCAAGGATGGTGTTATGATCGGCCATTTCATTTCTGAGCACGTCGAGAACGCCGGTGTCCACTCTGGAGACGCCACTCTTATTCTCCCACCTCAAGACTTGGAGGATACGACTATCAAGCGTATCGAGGAGGCAACTCGCAAGATTGGTATGGCTTTGAACATTACAGGTCCATACAATATCCAATTTATCGCCAAGGATAACGACATCAAGGTTATTGAGTGCAATGTCAGAGCCTCTCGCTCGTTCCCATTCGTCTCCAAGGTTATGGGTGTCGATCTTATTGAGCTGGCCACCAAGGCAATCATGGATCTCCCATTCGAGGCATACGCACCTACGACACTGGTGCCAGGAACAGTCGGTGTTAAGGTCCCCCAGTTCAGTTTCTCGCGACTTTCGGGAGCTGATCCAGTCTTGGGTGTTGAGATGGCTTCTACTGGAGAAGTTGCTTCTTTTGGAAGAGATAAGTACGAGGCCTACCTCAAAGCTTTGGTCTCCACTGGCTTCAAGCTTCCAAAGCGCAACATCCTCCTATCCATCGGATCTTACAAGGATAAGAACGAGATGCTTCCGTCGGTGAAGAAGCTGCAGGCTCTGGGCTACAAACTTTTTGCCACGGCCGGTACCGCCGATTTCTTCATGGAGCATGGCATTCGCACTCAGTATCTTGAGATCTTGGCCGAGGAAGACGAGCAAAAGTCCGAATACTCCCTGACGCAGCATCTTGCGAACAATATGATTGATCTTTACATCAATCTGCCATCCAGCAATCGCTACAGACGACCTGCGAACTACATGTCGAAGGGCTACAAGACTCGCAGAATGGCTGTCGACTACCAAACTCCTCTTGTGACCAATGTCAAGAACGCGAAGATCCTCATCGAGGCAATCGCAAGACATTACGATATGGAAATCACCACCCGCGATTACCAGACCAGCCACCGAACTGTCGTTCTTCCAGGCCTCGTCAATATCCAGGCTTTCCTGCCTGGCATCGCCACGTCCGGAAGCAATGATCTGCAGACCGTGACCGAGGCATCCATTGCCGCCGGTTTCACCATGATCAGAGTCATGCCCGTTGGCTTGGATAGCTGCATCACTGATGCAAGGACGTTGGATATTGCACAGGCTAACAGCAGACAAGGCGCAAGCTGCGACTACAACTTCTCTGTCGCTGCAACTTCTTCTAATTCTGAGCAAATTAGCTTGATCGCTGGAGAGGTTGGATCGTTGTTTATCCCATTCAACCACCTTAACGATAACATCAGCAAGGTCGCAGCCGTTACTGCTCACTTTGATTCTTGGCCAACCTACAAGCCAATCATCACCGATGCCAAGGTGACCGACCTTGCCTCAATCCTGCTCCTCGCCAGTCTACACAGCAGGAATGTCCATGTCACAAATGTCACCACCAAGGAAGATATTAGACTCATCGCTATGAGCAAGGACAAGGGCCTCACGGTCACTTGCGATGTTTCCATTTATTCTCTATTTGTTTCTCAAAAGGAGTACCCTGAATGCTCTTTCTTGCCAACCCCTGCGGATCAAACCGCCCTTTGGGAGCATTTGAGCACCATCGACATCTTCTCCATTGGCAGTGTACCATATCAACTTGCCAATGCTATTGGTGAGAAGGCCACACCAGCAATTGGTATTTCGGATGCCCTCCCACTACTCTTCTCCGCTGTTGCAGATGGAAGATTGACTGTCGACGATATCAAGACTCGCCTCCATGATAACCCAGTCCGCATCTTCGAGCTCCATGAGCAAGTCGGTGCGTCCGTCGAGGTAGAGATTGACAGGCCTTACGCAAAGGCTGCCGGTCCAGTCTGGTCTCCATTTGTCGGGAAGATTCTCCGCGGATCCGTCCAAAGGGTCATTTTCAACGATAAGACCGCCTGCCTCGATGGCGAGCCCTGTGCTGGAGGACCACTAGGAAAGGACATGTCTTCGCATGTGCTTGTCCAGGTGCCTCAATCCCCAGCTGTCAAGGGCATTCAATCTCCGCTTCTCAGCCCAATGGTTGAGGCTACGGATCGCTCAAAGGCACGACGCACATCCTCTCTACTGGGCCAACAACCCGGGCCACGAGCATTCAGTCGCCAGAGAGCTCTTGAGGGATCGGCAATTGCCAACCTGCCATCAAGGATCGCGCCAACTGAGGAATACGGTGTTCCGTTGTACCCTCAGCCATCTATCTCACCATCCTTGCAATCGCTGCTTGCCCGCTCGCCATTCAAGAACCAGCACGTCATTTCCGTTAAGCAGTTCACTCGCTCTGATCTCCACGTGCTGTTCACCGTTGCACAGGAGATGCGTCTGGGTGTTCAACGCGAAGGTGTCCTTGACATCCTGAAGGGACGCGTCCTGTGCACCATGTTCTACGAGCCTAGCACGCGTACCTCGACTTCGTTCGATGCCGCCATGCAACGCCTTGGAGGCCGCACTATTGCAATCTCTACAGAGCACTCGAGCACTGTGAAGGGTGAGAGCCTCCAGGACTCCCTGCGCACTCTCGCATGTTACGGTGACGCAATCGTTCTCCGCCACCCAGAAGAGAACTCAGTCGATATCGCAACCAAGTACTGCCCTGTTCCAGTCATCAACGGCGGCAATGGAAGCAAGGAGCACCCTACGCAGGCATTCTTGGACCTGTTCACGATTCGCGAAGAGCTCGGCACTGTCACTGGCCTGACAATCACGTTCACGGGAGATCTGCTCCACGGCCGCACCGTGCACTCCCTGTGCAAGCTGCTGCAATACTATGACGTACAAGTCCAACTTGTGTCTCCTCCTCAGCTTGCACTCCCAGCCGACATCCGAGACATGCTCAAGGCATCTGGCCAGCTCGTCCTGGAGGCTACGGAGCTTACTCCAGATATCGTGGCAAAGAGTGATGTGCTCTACTGCACTCGTGTCCAGAAGGAGAGATTCGCTGATCTCGCCGAGTATGAGAGGCTCAAGGATACATTCATTATTGATAACAAGACATTGAAGGCGGCAAAGCCAAGCATGGTCGTCATGCACCCGCTTCCAAGGAACGCGGAGGTTGCGGGAGAGGTGGACTTCGACCAGCGCGCTGCGTACTTCAGACAGGTGAGTCACATTCCCCCATTCTACAGCTCGAACAAAATACTGACTACTGCCGTACAGATGAGATATGGGCTGTACTGCCGCATGGCGCTGTTGGCTCTTGTTATGGCACCATAAATGAGTGGGGATGTGGTTTAGTTGACCATTTCTCAACACTACAGATTGAAATTTTGCGAGAGAGTTTGTTCCATAGATTGCACAAAGGTGGATTTTTTATTTGCATTTCTCTTGGCGTAGCTAGGCGGAGGTCGTAGATTTTAAAAAGTACTGCATTTTAAATAATGATGGGATGTGGTGTAAATGGGTTGTTTGAAGTATATACACTTCGGTTGTATTTTATGGGTTGGGTTGGTGGTGTGTGTTACGTGTTGTGTGTATATATGTGTTTATACCTATATGTATATATTTTTATCTTTATTATGTATACGTAATTGAAATCATTGATCTATTCTCGTTTCTTGTGCATTGTATTGTACTATTCATAATCTCAGCCAAGCTGTTGTCTCCACCCCCAGATTTGACGAACGACACATCGATGAAGGTTGGTGCACGGGCCCGTTGTGGTTCTCATTGTAGAACAACAACATCCAAAGAAATATTCCTACAACGGAATCTTATACCGTCCCCAAGTCGGAAATTGAGGTGCTATCTCAAGAAATCAATGACGACTTTGGGTCCTATCGCATACGGGCCGGACAAAGAGTTCACTATGTGACAATTCCAACTAACGTCTTTGATGATGACACAATGTGTCGTCCTCACCTGCTCATACCCCAACTACCCAACTTTCCAGGCAAGAATTGGACAACCATGGAAGTGACCCGCAAGCCAGACGGCCCCTTGGAATCCAAACTCTCACATGAGCCCTTGCCAGCCGTACGGATGACATGGCATCCGAAGACCATCGACTTGCTCTCTTTAGAGAAAGTCAAACAGCACCGATCTGGAGTCCACGAAGTACTATATTCGGGCCTTCCAGCCATTTGCAAAATTGCTTGTTTCGGTTGGCAAATTCCTAGAATCGAGCACGAGACCTACACATACTCAGCAGTCGAAGAGTACCGCCAGCCCCCAGATCCGGTCATCGCTCCTGCTTTTTTAGGCCATGTGACGGAGAATGGACGAGTAATTGGGATGCTGCTTGAGAAATTAAAGGGCGATTCCGCGTCGACGGATGATCTACCAGCATGTACAAAAGCCCTGGGGAATTTTCATCTCATGAATACGGTTCATGGAGATGTTAACCGCTACAATTTCATCATTGATCGGTCGAAGGAACCTGTGCATGTTCGGCTCGTCGATTATGAACATGCGGAACCATATGAGGAATCAAAGGCGCCTGAAGAGCTCCAATCATTGTTGTTGGAGCTGGCAGAAACGACTGGGAGAGGTGGATCGGTTGTAATAGTCGGTAGTTCTTGAAACCACTTATTGCCACGCTCCTCATCTTCGGACCAGTCAGGTCGTGCTAAAGGTGATGACGAATCCCGGCCGATTAGCAGATTAATTGAAGCGGGCCCTGTATGTTTTGCTGTTTAGCTTGCGGCAGTGGGATCTGTGTTACTCTTGCTTTTAAGAACTAAAGTGAAACTTGGTATTCATTCGGTCCGTTAACTCTCCTTCACCTCTTCATGTAGGCTAAAGAATTCCTCTGCGAATAACGAAGTGATCTAAGGTTACTTGATTAATAGCTTACCACTCAAATAAATGTCTCAGTTCCTGCATAGTATACCCATCGTTTAAAACCGTCATGATTACGTCGACCACCTCCCAAGGTCTAAACCAAGCCAAGCACAATTGTATGCTCTTAACTTCGGACTTCAAAACAGTTTATCGACAGGAGATCTAAAATGTAGCTTTATAGTTTCTAGTAACGTTTTCCATTGACAAGTAACAGAATAATCAGAATAATATTCCCTAGTTGTAATCGCCCACATCCAATTATTAAATCCAAATTACACAACTTCAATCTCCCCCGTCAGACTTGACCTGCTTAAGACATGAAACCAGCCTTCCCATCCTTGTTAGAATCCTTCATGGGGTTCAGCTTGTCAATGAGACTGGGCTTCTTTCCCTGCTGGTGGGCACCCGACTCCTCGCCTCTCGCGCCGCTGCTCTCTCCGCTCCTGCTCCCTGTCAGCTTGTTCATGCCGGGAATCTTGTTGGCCGCAGTCTGGGCAGCCGAGCCACCGAGTCCTCCACCGCCACCAGAACCAGCGCCTACGCCTGCAGCTGCACCAACGCCGCCGAGTCCGACTGCGCCGGCACCCGCTGCAGCGTTGCGGTTCGTCGTGCTAGACGTGGTGGTGGTATCGTAACCGCGCTGGGTAGAGTCGGTAGTGTCATACTGGCTGCGCTGCGCCGTCTTACCAGCGCCTGTGGACTCGTAGCGTCCGGAAGTACCATAGTCGTATTCTTCGTTGTATCCGGTCCTTCCGCCGGCGCTGGTGCCACCGATGCCGCCGCCGGTAACAGAAGTTGTATGGGCAGCGCCTGGGCCACCTAGGACGTTGTTGTGCTTCGAGTCAGTGACAGCATCGTCAATGGAGCGTGGGGCACCGCTGAAAGAGTCCACGCGCTCCTCGCGACCATTGAGGGTGCCGCCCTGGCGTTGGAACTCAGCGAGCGTCACTTCTGGAAGAGACGAGGCAGAGTGATGCTTGGCCTCATTGATGTGAATCTCGTGGATAGGGAACGTGTTGTGGATAACATGGGGCTCGAGGATATCCCTCTCGACAACAGGCTGGATAGTCTCGTGAACATCTATGCTTATTAGTACGGAATTAGGCCGGGTATGACCTTGGTATTTGCTTACGATGATGGATATGCTCTCCAGCAACAGTGGGGCCAGTCGAGGTTGTGGTGCGAGTTTCAGCAACATCACGAGTATTACGGAACTGGGCACGCTCGGCGGCTAGACGCTCAAGCACGTGCTTCTCGTTGCCATGCTTGATCTCATGAGTCTCAACGGGGGCAATGTTGGTCTCATGGGTCTCTGGCAAGATTTCCTGGTCGCGGACAGGCTGGATCGAAATGTGGTGGTGGTCTTGGTGGACCTCCCTGTCAATGATCTTTTGTCTCTCCTCGTGGTTGGTTCTTTGGACGTGCTCCCTTATAACGGCCGGGTTAATGATCTCGTGGACCGTCGTGTCGGCTTGGCCATCTCTTCCCAGGAAGGAGGTGATGGTCTCCTTGGTCTTGCCCGTGGGGTCACCGTGGCTGATGTGGTGAGTGCTGGACTGAGTATCGAGCTGCATCTTGTTCTTGGACGTACTAAATTGGGTGTTTTAATTTCAAAGGAATATGGATTTAAAGAATTAGGATAAGTTGAGGAAGGGACCTGATATAAGGCAATAGGCATCTGTGGAGCTTTCTCCTGGTCTATGGATAGTGTATTCATCATTAACGCCCCTGGCTTGGGGTAGTACTAATGCGGAGAATTGCACTAAATCATAGGGACCTTTTGAAGATATCATGATGACGACAGGAAGGAAAAGGGTAGAATAAACGAAAGGGAGCATGTCGAAACAAGCTGCTAGCTGTATTCCAAAGTAAAACCAAGTCCAGAACTATGTGAACCAAGGTTACACTGAGACATTCGTGCACTCACATCTCGTAATCTGCTCTAGGAATTCAAGTTTTCAAGAGGATGCCAAACTTTCTCAGGGACATTATGAGCTTAGATGTTTACATTGTTCCGCACGCCGAGAGAGATTCCCGTGACTCCAAAGAGTGCGGTCTGATTAAGGTCGAGCACCTGTTCCGGATGTGGTTAGATTTTAGCATGGTTATGTAGAATTCGTCATGTGACTGCACGACTTCCAGCCGAAAAAATGCACTGTTTATCGACATCAGAGATCAGAATGCCTCTTTACTCTATAACTTTTCAACGTCTCACATCATCAGCATGTCCATGTATGTTACCGCATTGAAACGACTTCACTAAAAACAGGTTTAAATTGTGGGTATTTCGCCCCTTTCGAGGGCAATTGAGCTAATGTCAACCATAGATCCTTTACTAATTGACCTGCCCTAGTCCTCCCCAGATCCAAGTTCCATGATGGAGTTCAATTAAGGGCAACTGAGTTGGGTGGGGAAGAGCTACTGGTCGCTAATTATGGCCCTTAGATATTACCATCGCTTGTTGTGGCGCTGACCACAAATCGTTAATTCCGATGACGCATCCGACTGCTCATGATCTAACTAAATGATATATACTGACGACATTTTTCAGCCAACAATGTGAGCCTTCTGTAAGAAATGCCCTATCATTGTGATGATATCTAGCATCTAATGTACGATGTCCATACTTTACAAATGCTCACATCATGTGATACTCGCGCGACTGCCCATAAACCCGAGCGACTGCTCGTATTATCACTTCCCCACAACATCTCGACATAATTCCAATTCTTATAGCATCTTGAAGCTTCACTAAATCAACTGCTTGAATATACGAACATGTCGTCTGAAATCCCAGTCAGATCCTACCTGTCGGGCACCACCGACAGATATTCGGAGTCTCCATCCTACACTGGCACATTTACGTCAGACCAGTCTCCATATTCAAAGAGGTCGGATGGCGTCGCTTCAGCGGCGGCAATGGCTGCCGTCTCAAGACAGCCTTCCGAAAGATCTAATGCTCCGACTCCTATTACAGTAAATAAATATCAATATCGACCCCGTAAAACCCCACTTACGCCACCAATTTCACCAACTCAGGCTTCCCAACAATATGTGAAGAATCCAGAAAAACAAGAATGGCCCGTTGAAAGGTACTTCACTTCCCCAAGGGAACCACCTTCACCACCAAGACACGAGTTGAATGGTACGTGCACTTTGCAGATCTGTCTATATAGGTTTTTAATAGTTTTCCAGGCCAAGAATCAGAGTCCAGATACCACGTAGACAGTAACAATATTGTGTTTCCGAAGACCCTGCGGCACCAACAAGACACGGAGGCCCCTCTTACTGAGAGCCCAACGAAATTTGGGTTTCTAAGGAGGTCTTTGACCGGAAAGAGGCAGACTTCTCCATCGCCACCCCGACATGAATTTAATGGTATGTAGATTCCACCCGACAATCATACGCGCAGATATTAATTAAACTATAGTCTCCGAACCTGCGTCTACCTATCACACAGCCAGTAATAATATTGCATTTCCAAAGACGTTACGACGCCAACAGGAACAGGATGTGCCTCGTGCAGAAGCGCCATCTGCGCAGCAAGCTGAAAGTCAACCTTCCAAACAGGGGTTTTTTAGAAGATCTTTAACGACGAAGAGGCAGCAGCCTCGGGCGGTATCCCGGGACGAACTACACGGTACGTGAAATTCCGCAATATTTGTTTTATGAATCATTTCTAAATATGCCTTAGGTGAGGAGGAGGAACCCAGATATCACAGAGAGAGTAACAATATCTTCTTCCCGAAAACATTGCGGCAACCATTGCAAGAGCCAGAAAAGACTACGGAGGCACCCCAGGCCGGGGGAATGCCACCAAATCCGCCTAGCAATATGCAGCGTGTTGGCGGCATGCAGCAGCAGCCGCCTCGCTCACCAGAAACTTATCGGACTTCCCCTTCCCTCGGTAGGCAAGTCGGGTCTCCCGCCATGGGTAGGCATACTGGGTTAGCAAATAAGACATTGCGGCGCTCGAGGCCGCAACAGCAGCCTCAACCAAGACCCCAGTCTAGTTACATGCCACTTTCGGGAAGGAGCCTCCGGCCGGAGGAATCAAGGGGTCTGGGACCTAGGTCCATGCAGACAGCACCTCGCGAGATACCGCGGCCCACCAACATGGCTGAAATAACACCATCGGCATATGAGCAATTCCAAGGGGAAGAGGGCCGTCCTCGCAGAACAGTGACAACAGATGTCCGAACTACTCAACTTCCTGGTAAGGGTTTTTTCTAGCTACAAAGTTATCATTGCTAACCAGAGCACAGCTGTGACACACGAACATATCAAGCCAACAGCACACCACATCAACACTAAGGAATACACTCGGGAAATTCACAACCATGATGTGTACAATCGCATCCTACCAGTTAGGGACACTGAAGTACGTCCGACTAGGCATTTTGCTCCTTCCCCAACAGAATCTGGGAGGCTAGTTGAGATCCCAGCTCCGGACGAGAAGCGCGGTGGCGCCCAAGCTACAGTAGCCCCAATCAGTATGGAAATGGCAAGCAATACAACCTGTACCAAAGATGTCTCGGCAAGACTTCATGACCCGAGCGACAATACAATTCCATTTCCCTCCGTTACGCATCAATCACAGGAAGAGGCCCTAGCTCTATCTCGGCAGCATAACCTTGAGATGGAGCAGCAAGGGCGTCAACTAGTAAGCGAAAAATCTTACACCTTGCCTGATGGTACTATGCGGACGGAGAGTGTATGGCGGTATCAACCTACGATGAAAGCCCCAGTTCAGGAGATAACTGAGACTATTTCACGTCCACCTGGTGCGGCCCGACCTATGTCACCCGCGATAGCTGATAGGGGTGGACAGAGGGCTGCTCCTAGCCGCGCCCCAGGACCGTCGGACTATACCATTGGAAAAGGCCGACAGGAGCAGTTTCATCCGTCAGTCGTGTCCGAATGGGACCAAGTGTCAAAGCCCAGCCCGTCTCCTAGTGTAAAGGCACAAGCAGCTCGCGGCTATGCACGTGGTATCCCAGATGAAACTGGTGTACAGGACTATCGACGAGGGAAGGAACAGTATACTGAAACTGAGCCAATAAGCCAGCGCCCTGCTCGGCCGTCCCCTTCTCGCGCCAGTCCAAAGCCCGGCAATCAACGTTCATTGCTTTCTGCTATTACTAGCACCGTAATGCCACAGAAGACGGTCCATCGTGGGACGCCACAGCCACCAGGCCAGTTCGAAGATCTAGACAGTGGCTCGGATTACAGCTCAGTACAATCTGAGCAACCCACTCCTACTGCCGCCCCTGAAAAGAAACGCAGGCCTTCTGGAGAGTTACTCCCTGGTGGAATCTGGCGCCGCCATTCCCTTGTCATCCCAGCGGGTATTGTCAGGAATGGGAACTCGCTTATGGGAGCTGGAATGCTAATGGCAGATCGCGAAAGGGAAGAGGAGTTAGCTATGCACCGCCTGAAAAAAGCTTCCAAGGCTGAAGCAGATCGGGTCAGCGCCCTGGAGGGCGGGCCACCAAGCCTTCAGAATAAGCATGAGATGGAGAAATTGACAAGGCGTAAAACTGAGGAAAGACAACGCGAGGCAAGTCTTAACGAGGATATACAAAAACTACTCGTGGCCGAGGCGACACTGGAACAAGAAAGGGTCGGGGCTAGTAAGCTTGATGAGGGTATCAGTAAGCTTGAAAGACAGGCGGATGAAATTATCAAGAAAGAGGACGAGCTTGAAGCCGAAATTGATGAAAGTAGGCGTCGGCGCATCTCCCTCCTCAAGGAGGCAGAGTCAGAGCATCAGAAGGCCCAGGCGCTCCAAAGCTCCAAACAAAGAGGGGTACGCGAGCCTAGTCGTGTTTTACAGGCTCACAGACGTCGACGCTCAAGCCTCCTCCATCATGCCGATGATGAGCAGCAGAGAACCATCAGTCTTCAAGAGAAAAAAGAGGATACCTTGGCAAAGATGGATCAAAGAAATGCAAAGGCCAGACAGGACCTTGATACCACACTCGACGAGGCCGTGCTCGCGGATGAAGGACGCCAAGAAGAAGTGCAGGTGAATAAATTCCTAAGCGACGAGGTCCAAAAGCAGAAGCAAAAGGAAAATCTTGCGCGGCAAGGGAAGGCCCCGGCAGCGAAGGGGTTTACCATGGCTCCTCCCAGTTCCGACTTGCAGGGCACGACCCACTACGATTCGAAGTATCATGCCACAGAGCCAGAGGCAGAGGATTCGGGGTGGACTGAGGTTGTGAAACCCAGGCATGGGCATGCAAAAGAGGCAGCTAGGGGAAATGGGACTCAAAAACTTCCTGCCCAGCGTCAGAATGGTTCAACAAATCATAATGGACAGGCGAAGAGAGGCATTTCAACAGTTCAGCAGAAACTGCCAAGTCCGCCGAATACCCAATTGCCCCAGCCACCAGGGAGCGTGGGTACAGGATACGGGGCGCCTGGAGGCAGTAGCAGCTCGCAACCGCGTAGCTGGGCCAATATTGCGGCATCCAGGCCTCTTTGAAAACGGACTGGGATGAAAAAGGTAAGTCAACAGGACGAACAAAATATAAAAACAGCTTCTATAGTGCATTATCTATCACATATTATACACAAAAAAAAAACCATGACAATTCAGCATATCAGTATTTTTCGCATTACAAGTATAGATAGTGATTGCTTTGATTATATACGTAAAACATAGACTCCAAAACCCTCGATATGATATCTTTACCGGCCCCTATATCCCAACATATCTCCATCCCTTGCGTCCAAATATCCCATTCAACGCCAGTCCCGCCGCCGTGAGGCTATCATAACCATATAATCATCCCTACATTGACACAAGCCCCTTAATGCTTTTAAATCCTCCGGTTCCGCCTTTCTTGTCCTTTTTGTTATGCGTTGGACTTTGCGATCCTGATTCTGCCTCACTCTCTCTCCGTTCCTTCTCCTTCTTCTCCTTTTCTTTCCGTTCCTTCAAGCCAGAGTTCTGTACGCCACCTAAAGAAGACCTGTCAGTTTCCATGCGACAGTCAAATTACCAGCGGACAGCTCAAACGTAGGAAGGAGGGTATGATATCGTTGGAGACCATGCTTTAGCTGAGAAAAATTAACCAGTGGTGCTTACCTCGTCCATATGCCCGACGCTCAGGCCTAGGCTTTGGCATCTCTGCTTCAGCACCATTGTCCAAACTACCACCTTTGAACAGTGATCTTGGATCAGAATGGGTACTACTGCCCGTCCTTGTCGGAATCATCACAGACCCCGTGGCTGCTGACATCTTTCTCTGTTCATCAGGCGAAAAACTGCGTTGGCGACTGCCATCATCGGCCCCTCGATGACCTAGCCTCTGTGGGTCCTCGCTATCTCGTCGCGGCTGCCTATGTGGCATATTTCGAGTATCGGTGGGGCTACGACTCTCGAAGCTCTCGATTTCGTCGGAATCGCCCAGTAAAGGACCGGGGGTGCTATGCTGTTCTTGTAGCCGCAAGTAGTCCTCCTGCAAACTAGTGTATCGCCTCAGGAGGTGCGTGTGCGCTTTGTGGACCTCAGCAAGTCGCAACTTCGACGCCGCTAGCGCACTATCAAGCATCATCTTAAAGTTTTGAGTCGCCGTGCTATGCGCGTTCTGCGCGACGTCTTTCATATGGAGTTTCAGGTCCTGAATCTCCGCTGCGTTAGCCCGTTTCGTTTTGAGCAGTTCTTCCTCGCGTGCGGAGAGCTGCATGTTGAGAAGCTCGATTTTCGAATTCGCTATATTTTCACGTGCTTTGACATCCTCCATCTCACTCTCTTGATTTTGGAACTCGCGGAGATGCTCAGTCAAGCGATCGACATCTGAACGGAGTTTAGCGAGGTCGTCAAGTTCGATTTTAATCGCCTGGAGCTTCCGGCTTGATTCCATTTCGCGCGCCTCGCTTTTGATAACTAGTTGTTTTAGCTCCTCGCTGTTTTCTTTCGACTCTTGGAGATCGCGTCGTAAGAGCTCGCCCTCAAGAAGCCATTTCTTTTGTTCTTCTTTTATTGCCCGCAGTTTCGCTGATAGGTCCTGTTCCCATTTCTTTGATTGGGCTCTACTCTTGTCGGACTCTTTCTTGGTTTGCGTAGTGAGATTCTTGGCCTCCTCGAGCTTGCCCTTCAAAATCTTGTTGGCATTGATGAGATTTTGCGTTTCAGCTTCGACAGTCGCTTCACGGACTTGCATCCGGCGAAGTTGGCCAATGTGCGATAGATGCTGCTGCTTGAGATAGCGCTCAAAGTTAAGATCATTACGCAAGAGCATAATTTCGCGGCGGAGGAACGCCATGTTGGTGGTGTCTCCCAGAGATGGCCTTAATGATGGTGAGCGAGGAGGCAGTTGGGCGAGAGACTGCAGATATGTATCTACATTAGCTGAGGAATCGGTATTTCCCCCCACGGAAGATAAAGTGGTGGAGCTTTCGTTTGGCAATGACTGGTGCAAACCTCGGTGGAGTGATTGCTGAGAATTGAGAATATCGTGCAGCGGCGACATTCCACGTTGGTTTAATATCCCGGGGCTGTCAGAACGTATATCTTGGATTTGATTCGTCGCTATGTGGACATCAGAAGATACCGAAGGATTTGCCCTCGAAGTTAATCTTCCCAGCGCGCTCAATTCAGGTGGGCCGCCCCCTGAACTCGGTGTTTCATGTGAGCGCCGCTGAGCTAGCAGTGCCTCTTCGGAATCCGTTTGGGTAAGCAGCGTCTGAGTTGGAATATCTTGGTTGCTGTCGCGGTTTGGTAAACTAGAAAACCTTGTCATAGGAGGGGCGCTACCCGATCCATGATAGACAGGTACACAGAGAGACATGCAGAAGGTGACCACATCAGATGCAGCGCTATTCATCCATCTATGGGCATCCGTAAGTTCAGACTCGATAGTTAGAGAGAAAAAGTTGGGGTGAAGTAAATGCAACTCTCTGAAGGGTTCAGATCGCTTCCGAATTTCGTTCGGCTCCACGTCGATATCATCTGCTCCTGGGAAGTTGGCGTGTCTGAGATATCGGCTTGGCTTTCTAATGTAACTCATGAAATTGATAGGGTAGAGCCCGTACAAGAATGTAAAATAATGTAACAATTCGGGCAATGTCTCGTCGTCTGATTGAAAGGAATACGACAGCTTCTCCCACGGAACCTTCTCTTCCTGTCCTTTCTCAGATGATTCGGGGTTGTCATTTTGTTCGTTAGAATCTAGCCTCAATCTTGGGGACAAGGCTCTTTCTCTTTCCCAAAACAGCATGCGGGTGTAAATATTGAATAGCGAAGGGAGGTGCTTCCCAGTCGAGACAGGTATATGTGGTAAGATCATAGTCAGAGCTGTCATTGCTAGAGCAACAACAGTGGTTGAGGTATCGATTTGTAGGCACCGAAGAAGGTTATCGAATAGTGGGGTTTGCAAGAGAAGATGTAAATGAGGCGGGCCATGGCGAATAAATTCGCTGAGAAGAGACAAAACTTGGCCACGGTGCTCTCGTTTGATAAAGTACTTATCTATAGCCGTAAGGAGGATCTATTACGCAGTTAGTGCCTATCGTAAAGGACCGGTTAGGTAACTGACCTGAGGTCTCTTCTGTCCAAATGCTAAGAGAAGGGATTTAATTTGCTGGTCAAGATAGTGTGCCATGGCGTCTGCCTCGGTTGTCGCAACTCTAGATTGATTAAGCCATACCCCCAAGACTTTATCTGACAGCATGGTGCAGGTCTCTCGTACTGCCTCGATCCTCGCGCTGTCACCATCGTCGGCCTCAAATAACAAAATGTCGAGCAGAAGCTGCCGGGTCTCTCTTGCCAATCCCTTCCCGTCCCCAATATTCCCCAGTACCGGTACTACAAACATCTCCCACCATTGCAACCACTGAGTTGCACTCCTAATGGCAGGTATTAACTCCCGCAAAATAGCGATGAAGATTGAGTAGCGTTCAGGCTTATCCTGAGCTTGCTTTTGCCAAATCGACAGAAGCTCCTCTTGGAGCTTCTGTGAGTCGCCATCTTCAATCGGTAGGTGCTTATCCAGATATGCTTGGATGTGGTCGATCAGGTCATTTGACAGAGGAAGGATACCGCTTGAGACCTGGTTATGGATTGACTTCACGACATCTTTCAAGGATCTAAGGGGTTCGTTAGCATCGCTCTCACAGCCAAATCAAGCGCCTATCCTGACATACCCAGACGACATCCTAGCTATGGGCTTGGTCGTTGGCCCAGGTCAATGGTGATAAGGTAATCGCAAGGGATCGTCAGTCCTCAGACTCTAGTAGGAAGGGGGCTGCTCCCGTCACAGCGGAAGCAATTTATGACATTTGGCGTTGACGAGATCCTCGTCTGGCGAAAGGTTTGGCTTAGGTTTGCTACTGTCGCTGTTTTGGAGGAAGTTTGGGAGATCTTTGGGTTGTGCAGCCTCGCGGAAGGGTTAATGTTGTTGCGTTAATCTGCGCTCCTCGTCGTTTTACTCGGTACAAAAGATAAGGACGTGATACATGGCTAATCGCATCATATCCTCTTATCTTTTCCAGAGACCGTTATCTCACCTGCCTAGCAAAATACCCTGCTCATACCAATATTCATCTATTGATTCTACGAACGCGATAACGATATTTGCTTATTTCGGAATATATAAATATAAACCAGGCCAAAAACCCAGCCAGGTATTCCACGTCACACATCCCTGGGATGCTTATGTAATGAAGAGGGCGTCATTCAAAATGCATCCACTAGCCGAGTCCTCTTTGGGAACTGAACTTCGAGCCTCGGCAACATCATCAGCCTCGTGTGAACGACCGGCCCGCATATGCCCTTGCACTTCTTTATTTCACAATTCAACCACGATTCCTCCAACGACCGCTGAAACACCTCCTCCCGATGCTCCAAAATGGAGTTTATGTCGGCCCTCCAGGGCACCTTCGATGACCACAAACCTTCGCTCTTTGAGCTCCTCTCCGAACAACAACTCGCCTCTCTCATCCCGCCGTCACTCCGCTATCTCCTCACCATCGCCACCCACCGTCACCCACGCTATCTCCTGCGTGTTCTGAACTCTTTCGATGAGTTATACGCATTATGTATGCTCATTGTTGAGCGGCATTTCCTAAAAACCCACGGCGGTGGATTCACCGAGAACTTCTATGGCCTCAAGCGTGAGAAAGCGCTACGGGGCGAGGTGCCGCGGGCACAACTCGGCGCACCGGCCCTCGTGAGGGAATCTCTGAAGCTCTCCGAGAGAGATATATGGAAGAACCTGGCTGTGATGGTCGGGTTACCATACCTAAAGGCGAAGCTCGACGAAAGCTACGAAATCAATGCGCCGCGAGCGCTCCTCGGTTCGGCATATACGCAGATGCCGCAAAACCCAACACTCAAACAACGATTTATGCATTATTACCGCTGGTTCTTACGGAATATATACCCAAGTGTAAATGCTGCATACTACTTCTCAATGCTGGCATTTAATTTGGCATATCTATTTGACAATAGCAAGTTTCACTCACCATTTATGTGGCTTATTGGCACACGAATGAGGCGCCTTGGTGAGGCCGATTATAGGGCAATTGCCGCACTGAACGACCCGCCCAAACGAGGACCAGGCGCCAGGCCAGGGACGACGTCGATATTCAACCCGAGGACACTATACCCGAGGTTATTGTCGAGCATGAGTATACTGCTACCAACCAGCATATTCGCCTTAAAGTTTTTGGAATGGTGGTATGCATCCGATTTTGCGCGACAACTAAGCAAAAAGGCCAGCGAAAGTTTGGAGCTGCCACCGCCCATAATTTCGGGGATCAACAGCGTGGCTCTTGGACGGAAGACCCCAGCAACTTCGTCGAGTGCGGATACGAAAGACACAGAGCCTTCTGATGTCCCTGAGAACCCGCCCATTGCCGCTTTATCATTGCTGCCGATCTATACTGTCCAGCTTCCAGAAGGCTCAGATTTATGTCCTATATGTGAAGAGGATGTTGAGACGCCAACAGCATGCCAAACCGGGTTCGTGTACTGCTACACGTGTATACATAAGTGGGTCAATGGAGATCATGAAAAACAGGAAGAGTTTATGGCTGGTAAAGAAGGGAAGTGGGAAAGTGGGCAGGGCCGATGCGCTGTCACTGGAAGGAGGGTGTTGGCTGGAACTGATGGGCTGAGGAGGGTGATGGTATAGAACTTGGTGCGATAGAACTCGCTGAATTGCCTGTATATTTCCCCAGCGACAGGAGTTTGGGCTTGATGATATTTTATAAGAAGGGGTACAGACTGTATGTACTATATTTATAACCCATCAGAGTTGAATATTTGAACCCGTCCGACGGCACGTGACACCAAATTTCCACGCCTGCGCTGTAATTCTATTGAAATTGACAGATGGATTATACATTCAAGTTGATATCACAATTTTCCCACTGTAGATTGTATGTATATTTTCTAGTTATATATGTTAGTTTCGCAATATCACATGGCGGTTGGCAAGGCTGAAAATCCCAATATATAAGCGCGCCTCCGCGGCTAAAAAATCCCAAGCGCCGCCATCTCTGGACCTCAATCCATCTCAATCCATCCTCACTCAACATCACCGCAATGGCGACGTCAGCCGCTAGATTCGCACGGCCACTGCGCCTAGGCACAAAGCCTGTTTTCCTGTTCGTCTACGACCCTCTACTGGAGACTCCCGACCCCATACTGACCATTTTCTCCTAGGCCAAACTTCACCATAACCCTCACCCGCAACCCCCCTCAAACTCCCGCAACCCACGCCTCCTTCATCGTCCCCCTCAACCTCAACAAGCTCGATCTTCGCGACTACCTCTTCAATGTCTACTCGGTGCGCGTTTTAGGCGTACGCTCATACATCCAGCAGCAAAAAGTTCGACAGGACAAGCCCGGAGCCCGACGCCCGGCACAGCGCAAGTGGTACCGTCCGCGGGCCATCAAGAAGATGATTGTTGAGATGGAGCAGCCATTTGAGTGGCCAGAGGAGACGACGGATCTGGCGGCCTGGGACAAGGTCACCTATGATGCGGCAAAGGGGGAGCAGAAGGCGGACCAGGAGCTGAATAACCCGACGTTTAAGAAGCAGCCCAGCAGAGAGAGGGAGAGCATTGCGGAGCAGGCGGCGAAATTATTGGATGGGACGGATGCGTGGAAGTCGAAGGATGAGTGGGAAGATGTTGGGGAGGCGGAGGAGGTGGAGCAGGATGTTGTGCTGCCAAGGCAATAGGGGGATGGTAGAAATGGCGCGTGGATGGACGGAAGTGTTGTATTATAAGTATTATATGGGAGCATTTGTAATTCTATGTTCATGAAGTCTTGAATACGCAATACATGATTGCATATACTATGGTATATATTTCCTTGCCCAAGTTTGTGACTTGTAGCACCCCATGCCATCTCTCCTCCACTCTCCATTGAAGCCGGTGCCACCTATTATTCTATATTCCCGGCCTCCTGATTAGTGTTGGCACATTCAGTCCAATGCTCTAAGCGCTGAAACTTCAGTACTTCATTGCCCCACGCCCAGCTGTGTGCCGTAAGGTTACGTGCAAAAATCTCCAAGCAGTGCGGTAGAACCAGGGAGGATGGAAGCAGGGGTGCAAAGAGAGCCATGAGATTTGGCTTCCGTGAGTGCATGTCGGGCGCGGCGATTATGACTCGGCGTTTGACTGGCGTGGGCTGAACACCGGGCTGCTCTCCTGATTTCCCAACCTCTTCCTCTTCCCCTCCCTTCCTCTCATCGAAGACTTCGTCAAGCTCGCTTTTTGAACCAACCTCGCACGGGTCGGTACTTATTTCTGCCCTGGGAATTTTTCGCCCAACGAGCAGAATCTCAAATGGCTTCCTCCACGTTCCATCAATTGGTGACATCGGCTCCCCGGTCGCTGTGATTTTTAGCCACACCCATTCCTCCACAAGCTCAATGCCCCATTCACCAAATAATCCTCTTTCTCCATCTTTTCCCAGCAGCAAGTCTCGAAATATCTCTTTGTTCGTTATCCACACTCCAACCAAGCCGTTTTTCTCAAGCTTGCTTCTGATGGGAATACCAGATAACAAAGTGCTAATCTCTGATAATCCATAGGATGTATGATAATTTCCGGCGCGACGTGCAGAACGGTTGGGCCAAGGGGGGTCAAGAATAATGAGAGGAAATTGGGGCGCCTTTTGGATGAGGATGGGGAGGGTAGAAATGATTTCGCCCTGGATGTGTGTGCTGTTTACAGGAACTATGGCGGGGATATCGCTCCCTGGAAGAGAAAGGGTAACTGTATGTCCCATAAGGTTTTTGAAGAGTGGAAAAGGGGACAATGGTAAAGAATCAGTGGCACCTCCTTGGCCGGTGCCGTTCTGGCAGCTAGGTACGGACGATGGCGGCAGTGGGGATGAGGCACCATTGCTTCCTTCTCCCGCTTTGTGACTTATGTGATGGCGTTTCTCCGGCCTCCCATCTTGCAAACTGGACTGCTTGTCATCATAACATGAACGGGGCAGACACCAGGCTTTTGGGCCGTCGCCATTACTCTCTATCGCGTCTCTTGCTTCTTCTAGAGCCAACGCAAGAATCCGGTGAAGTATCAGGTCATTGATATCTGTATCTGGATTTACCAGGGCGGCAATCGCTTTCTGGGACTTCAGGGCGGCAACCGCTTTCTCGGATTTTGGCTCGAGAGATGGATACGGTTGTTCCAACGGAGGCGAAGACCACAGTTTTCTTTCACCGCCATGTTCAAATTGCTGCGCAACCTCTATAGAGCAAGGGACATCGAGTAGCGTGACTGTATGGTCTTCATTTTGCCACAAAATGCACGTCTTCTTCTCGTTGGAGTTGGGGATTGCATCGTCTCCCATAGTTGTTGCCGCCATCGTCACAATCGTCGAAGCACGTGCCTCAAACATGTTCCAGGCCATTCGCCAACGCCGCTACTTCCTAGCGCCTAAAAGTCTAAATTGTCAATGATCATGTGACCTAGTCTAGTTCACGTGCCCAGACATGTTCAAGGCAAACAGGGTCCCAAGCCACCGTAAGCAGCGCTAGTTAACAATACTCGTAATAAACATGAAGACTCTTAGTCACTTAATATTATAATTGCCATATTAGTTATATAGATTTAGAGCTTATAGAGTGGCGGGAGCGGTATAGATCGTGTGGATAGATAGGGTTTGTATAAAACGTCATACATGTCGATTTACAAACTTGAAAGCTCGGCAATGGGGGCGAAAGGATCCCTGCCGAAGCCGAGCCGACGGTATGCGGGGTGCGAAAACGTAACGGGCTCACATTTGTTCCAGTTCCAATCCTCCAATTGCCAATCAGACCACAGCCAAATGGGCAACATAATTCATTATAGTTAACAAAATTCGCCTCAAAATCTTGACATGCACTCCTCATAACCCTACAGAGAACATCTATATAAACCTCTTAGCGGCGGCGAGGCATGCCACCGGCTCGCTAAGCTATGCCCCCGGCCTTGTTAAGCCATGCCTCCCTCTCCGCGCCGACGACACTCACGACAACGACACCGCCGATGAATAGACCTCGAGAGATAGATGCGCGTGGGGAGCATGGACCTAGAGGTGCTGCTGTCTGTCCCACCGACGACGAGGCTGTGACGCCGAGGGCGCGCCCGAATAAACAGAGCCTAGACTACCTTTGGCGAAGTGGGCTCGCCGGCGGTCTTGCAGGATGTGCTGTTCGTGACACTCTCCCTTCTTCCTCCCAGTCGCAATTGTGCTAATAGTACCCCCCAGGCTAAATCACTTGTCGCGCCGCTTGACCGAGTCAAAATCCTCTTCCAATCCTCCAACCCACAGTTTGCGAGATATGCCGGGTCCTGGGCTGGCGTTTTCGCCGCGATGAGCTCGATATACCGAGATGAAGGCATCGTCGGACTCTACCGCGGGCATTCTGCTACGATCCTCCGTATCTTCCCTTATGCCGCCATCAAGTTTCTGGCGTACGAGCAGATCCGATCCGTCATTATCCACAACCCCGAGCACGAAACACCTATCCGACGACTACTCTCCGGCAGTCTGGCAGGCGTGACGAGCGTCTTCTTCACGTACCCTCTCGAAGTTATCAGAGTGCGCCTGGCATTCGAGACGAGGAAAGACCACCGTAATGGCTTCACCGACATCGTCAGGACGATATACCACGAGCAGCCGGCGGCGCGCCGGCCAACCCCGTCAATAACCTCAACTTCTGCGCCTGTCGCAACCATCCAAGCAGCTGAGAAGGTTGCCGTCGAAACGCTTCACAAAGTCGCGCCCCGAGGCGGCCTGATAAACTTCTATCGTGGGTTCTCGCCGACGATGCTGGGGATGCTTCCGTATGCCGGAATGTCATTTTTGACTCACGATACTGCGGGAGATTTATTACGCCATCATTCTATTGCGAAGTATACCACATACGCCAGGCCTGCGGGGTATCCTGAGGGAAAGCCTGATCCATTGAAATCTTGGGCTGAGCTATTCGCGGGTGGTATTGCGGGGTTGGTGAGCCAGACCTCGAGTTACCCGCTGGAGGTGATCCGGAGACGCATGCAAGTTGGTGGAGCAGTGGGAGATGGACGGCGGTTACGTATCCGTGAAACGGCGGGGATTATATTCAAGGAGAAGGGCTTCAGAGGGTTCTGGGTGGGACTGAGTATTGGATATGTGAAGGTTGTGCCCATGGTTGCTGTGAGCTTCTTTGTGTATGAGAGGGGTAAGACGTGGTTGGGTATTTAGATTAGATCTGCTGATAGCATAGCTTTGCGGAAGCGTTAGATTAGAGGATACCCAGCGGAAGGAGTTGCGGTGGGAGGCAGCATGCATTGGTGCATTTGTTGGCGTTTCGTAAATACGTGGTTGGACAGCGGCTAGATTTCAAATAACAAATATATATATCAGTTCAAAAGATGCAGTCTAATGAGTGTTCGCTTCCCCAGCCCTGTCAGGATTCCCAGTGGGACTAAATGGATTTAGAGGCAGATTGACCAGTAATGCAGTATTATATTACAAGAATACGAGTATTATCTATTACTAACTATGATACCGCCTTACTCCATCGCAAATCGCCTGCTTATCCCGCTTGATACAGCCCCAAGGCAACGACATGTGGATTGATAGAGCTAAGGTTAAACATCGAGAACGGATCATCCGTATCAGTAAGTCCAATGAACATAGTCCCATTAATTGCCGGATCGCCTTCAAATGTGCTGATATCGGGCTGCAGCGTCGTCCCACTGCCCGTTCCGTTCGGCACCAGCTTGATGTCCTCTAGCGGCGAGTACGTGACGTTGAGCTGCGATACCCAAACCACAAACTTGGGATCCTTGGCCAGCGTGCTCGTCACGTAGGAGTTGTTCGGTCCGACAGGCTTTCCGGGGGCGTCCCAGGATAAGAAGACCTGGCGTCCTGGGAAGGACAATGGGATCGAGTGGTTCTGGGAAATAGAGCCCCCGCAGGAGTCGCCGGTCTTGTTGGTCAAAGTACAAGAGGCATTTCCGGCCGCAGCTTCACTTCCCGGAGCAGCAGGACCCCAGCCCACAGTCTCGTTACTGGAGGTCTTGGTAGTGTTCCCAGCAGATCCCCCTGCGCTGGCGCCCTGTGAGGCGTTCACAAGGGCCGCGCTAGGTTGGTTTAGGATGTGCAGTTCCGGGAAGTTCTGCCAGGCGAGACGCTTCGCGTTGGATGGGCAGGAGGCAATGTATGGCGCAAGGTAAGTCCATGCCCATGACTGCGGGATGCCAGTCTCGAACCAGACGGGCATTGGGAAGAGGCCGCCGAGCTGGCGGAAGATCATCGATTGGCGACCTTCTGTTGCGATGGACTGGTCGAGGAGCTGGGCTGACTCGCGCGAGTCTAGATGTGCTTGGAAACCCCAGACACCAGATTCACCCCACTGAGTAAGCTTTGCGGCGAAGTCGAAAGCTTCGTCCAGTGTCTCGTACGGGTAGTGGTAGCTACACTGTGGGGTCGATCCACCGGGGCCGCCGAGCAGATTGCTCACGAGAGTAGCGTGGCCATTCTCTTGCTCGGCCATAAACTCGACCAGGAAGCGGTCGCTGGCGGTTAGATTCAGCTTGGCAAAGTCGGCTTCGGAGAAGCGGTTCAGAATATCTTTGAAAAGATCCAGCTCGATCCACTCCTGATAGAGGCCAAGGAGTAGCGACTGGTAATCAAAATCGGACTGAACGCGGTATACCGGCTCGGTGCCATTGGTTCCGAGTCCACCGGCTGGCTGGAAGGGGATCGTCTGATTGCTCTGGAGAATTCCGTTCGCTTTAAACACTGTTGCTTCAGGGTTGGGCGGGAGGGCCGAGATAGTGCCGTTCAATGCTCCCTTTGCAATTGCACCCGTTACGGTAGCACTGCCGGTGAAATTTCCACGAGTTGTCTCCGGGTTGGGGCTGACAAGAGGCTGAACAGGAATCGTAGCACCAGGGATATCGGTTGCGGGAGTCCCTGCAATCGACGCAGCTGAGGCAAGCGCTTCAGAGTTGACCGTCGCCGCCTCGTTGAATGAAAACGGCTCTGGTGAGAAGTTGGTGTCGATGGGAAGGGAAGCACTAGTAGTACCAGTAGCTTCCGGCGAGCCACCCCCCGAACTGCCACCAGAGCTTGAGCCAGATCCGGATCCCGTGCTGCTTCCACCCAAGCTGCTTCCTCCCGTGGGCTCAGAGGTAGGGCTGGGGCTGCCGACAGCCTGTCGCATATGGAGGTCCGGAATGAGTGCATTTGCAACGGCGAGGCCAACAACAAATGTTATTCTGCCGTACATGGTGAAAGATATCCCCGAGTAAAAAAAGGACAAAACGGGTGTGGTAAGTATGAGAAACCAAAATGTTCAAGAACAAACCCCCAATAGTTTTATATCGATCCACCATGAACTTGATGTCACTACTCAAAGGAAACCATGACGCCTTGATAGTCTGCCCTACCCTATTTATCCGAGATGTGATAAGAGTTGATGCTTTATATCCAGTGCCCCTAATTCGCTATGAGGGGGTAAGTTAGTGGGATTCGGAAACGCCAAGGGTCTGTCTAGTATGTACTGTATGGGGTGTCGATGCCCTCCCTCCATTATACACTATGGGACGATTCACGTAAATATACCCCTCGAGTCGTTGTAATCCAGGCATCTTGAGGGGGTAGTGAAAGGGTCGTCGCACACCAATCATAGCTCAAGGTCCCGAGTTATATATGACCCTATCTTTCTTCTGGTTGTGATCTAAGGGGGACATTTGACATAATGAAAGAGATACGCACACCAATCGCGATGCACGTCGAGATCTTTCAACGCGGCCACTAGAATAATAAACCGTCTTAGACCACGCACTAATAGATGATGTAGATAACCTTCATTTAGTGCTTGGATAATGCTGATTTGCACATACACTGCATGCGAGTAATACATATTACCTGTCTAAGAGGAGATTTGTGGGGAGTAGTTCCGTTCTCTGGTTCTCTTCCCCACCAATGTCGTCAAAACCATTAATATACTCCGGCAAAAGATCTTCCCGTCCCGTCCGGGTCCAAGCATAAATCAACATCACATCTCCACAATATCAATCGACCTACCTCCTCCACAAACAGACTGCCATTCATTTCCAGCAACGATAATTCTTACAGTTTCTAGCAACGATAGTATTAATATACGTTATTAGCTTCATAGGTTGTAAGCCAGTAATTAATCTTCTTATTTCCATCCACAGAAATTTACTATTTATTAGGATTCTCAACTGGAGATCTACTCTAACTTCATATATCAATCACCAGTCTGCCAAGAGCAATCGCAGCCTCTGCCCCGGGATCTGGGCCAATGGTGCCATCCAAACGGCGATAGAGGCAGCGATCCCGTCTGTTCCTCCGGACGCACGTACTGCAGAATGGCCTCGCTTTATCACACTTTGTTTTCCCGACCTTGCAGCACTCACACCTGGGGTCGTCTGCTGGATCCCTAGGCCGCGCCTTTGAGGGCCGTGTGGGACTATCAGCGACAAAGCCGACGTTGGTATCTGTTGTTAAGCTTTTTGTTGGCGATAGCGTGTTAGCATGTTGTTCCACCCCCATCATTTGTTCCAGTATTCCAGGCCTTCGAGTGTCTGACCTGAGCGCGACCCTGCCATATGTACCGTGCTGTACATCTTTGCCATGATTGCGATAGTTACGAGGAGACTTGGTTGGAGTGTCTTTCTGTCTAAGCCTAGACATGGCATATGTGATGCCATCTTCATAATCGCTATCACTCAGCTCCTCATCATTATGAATCTGGCGATCGCGCCGATAAGGAGTATATCGGACATCAGGATAGTCGTCCTCATCCGCATCCTTGCGTGCGTTCTCCGCCTCTGGAGCTACCCAAAAAGCAAGCGAAGACCGGGGGACATCTTGCATCTGAATAGAAGGGGGGCCAGCGATGCTGCGAAGGTTCTCAAAGATTCTTATTTTAGTTTCTTCGAGAAGCCGGACAGTGTTCTGGTTTTTCTTATCAGCTGCCGCGCAGACATCTAGTTTATAGTCTGGAGCATAGTACTATATCTGCAATTAGCTTCTCGATGTTCTATAAGAGGTTTTCGCTGACTTACTTCGTAATATTCATCATTCACGGGAAGATCTGAGGGTTGAAGGTCAGTACCCACAAGAACGCCCGTCTCATAAGCCCAGGTTCGAGCAACATTGCGGATGGTGTACCCGCCGCCACCCAGAACCAGGGTCGGAACGGAGAGCCGCTTCACAAACTCAATGCAGTTTGCATGGCCCCGCATACTCAGATTGAGCCCGCCAAGCTTGTCCTGATTGAGACTGTCTGCACCACACTGGAGAACAATGACTGAGGGGCAGAAACGAGCCATGATGTCTTCAATCACTGGTTCAAAAACTCCTTTGTAAGAGGCATCGTCAATGCCTTTACTAAGTGGGAAATTGACTGAAAAGTTCCGGCCTTTTCCGCGTCCAACGTCGCTCAGTGATCCTGTCTGAGGGAAAAAGCCGGCACTGGGACTATACTGGTGAAAACTGGCCGTCATGACGCGATCAGTCGTTAAAAACGCGGTTTCAACTGCGTCTCCATGATGGACATCGATGTCAATGTAAAGAACGCGGGGATAGTGGCGGAGCAGTTCCAGGATGCCTAGTACGATATCTGCCACCTCGTAAGCTGATATGATCAAAGAGAATTGGATCCACAAATTTACCATTGATGTAACAAAATCCGGATGCTTGTGATTTCATGGCATGATGAAGCCCGCCAGCCCAGTTAATAGCAATATCGCAGTTGCCAAGACCAAGTTTTGCAGCTCCTTCTAAGCTTCCTGCGGCAGATATGGCGCTGAGTCTGAAGACTCCTTCAAAAGCAGGACAGTCGTTCTCGCCAAGGCCGAAACACTCTTCGGGGGGTGGTAGCACGGTTTCTGGCGTTACCCTCTCCAAGAAGTCGACATATTCGTCGGCGTGGAAGGCTTTCATCTCATCTGCAGTCGCAGGCTTTGCGCGCTTTAATGGGCGTCAGTATGTTACCAGATCCTTTGATAGTTGACGCCTACAAGGATGGATAGTTTCTTGTATATCCCGGTGTGCATGATAAGACTGTGTGCCATCTTGATTCGTTGTGGCTCCATAGGATGTTCCCCGCGATAGTAATGGTTGGCTACCTCCTCATCATAGTAGTATGAAATCCTCTTGGTGTTTTGGGACTTGAGAACCCTCAGATCGAGGGGAGGATACGAGACGTTGTTGGAACTCATGGTTGCTCATCTGCAAACACGCAACATAACAGAAAGATTAAAAGGGTTGCTGAAAAAAGAGTGATGGATAGATCCAGGGTACCGGCAGGGTGCTTCTGTGGGAATGGGGACGTGAAATCAAAAACAAACTTGTGTGGGGGAGGGGCGGATCCAACTACAATGCCAGACGTTTTCCCCGGGACGTTTAAACACTTCTGCCATTGCGGCGGACACTTTATGCATATTTAACTCTGCCTGACAGAACTGTTCAGGTGGCTGTAAAATCCGAAGAGCAGCGTTAACATTACGCGTTCGACTTAACTTATACTATGTTACTAAATATCCCATTGGATTCGTATTTCAACGAGATTCAATAAATAGGTCTCAAAACGGCCACATGCACTTCGTATAGGTATGTTCCGCGTGAATTATCTTGAGATTTGCCGCTAAACTAACATACATAGGCAATCTATTTTTGGGAAACTAAGCCATCAATGATCTCTTGGGGACTCTGTCCACTCCACCCCTTTAACCTTTCCTCGCTACAGGTATCCACAAGTCGTTCCAGGAGTATCTGCGCTGTAAGTCCCTTCTTGCCCTCCAGGGCAACTTGTGCCTTCAACCAGCTAACCACGCCGAATCTCGTGAGAAGTGTTTCGGATCCCCCTTCGATTTCCGTCGCTCTCCAGACAATTTGTAGAATCTTTTCGCGTAGGTTATCAGCCATGTACACGTTGCTATAGAGGCCCAGAGCTTTCTCAAACACTCTCCTCTTGTGGAAGATTGCTAACTCCTCTGTAGTCATGAGAGATGATAGCAGGTAAGAAAGGAGCCAAGTAAGCTCCGTATACCGAGCATCATCCAGGGTCGGTGGGCTGGAAATTACAGCATGAACGAGAGGTAGTTTGTCTGCCTCCCAGCTTGGGCCTAATGTCAAGAAGCTGTTCACCTTTGCGTACAAAACGTGCAGGGGGTCAATGAGCACCCCCAAAGCCGACGCAGCAAAGACCGTAATCGTGCACGGCACAGGTTTTACGTTGACGATAGGCTTCACTGTCTCGAGAAGTTCGCAGAGAAGCAGCCAGAGTGGTTCTTTCTCCGGGTAGCTGGAAGATTTCAACGTGTGGTTGATCTTGGAAAGGGCGGTGAGAGCTTCGACACGGGCGGAAAGAGTCGGAGAGCTGAGGAGGTGAATAAGGGAGGCAATCTGGCCTTCTTCGATTAGAAACTCGATTTCTTTGCCCGGCCAACGTGACAGCGGCGTGCGGTCGTCTAGGTCTGGTAGCGACACGGCTGAGAGTGTAGCAGTAATTTCAAGTTTTTGGGTGTCTGTGACAGCCGAAGCGCTCATAGTTTTCTTAAGCGCTGGGGCGATTATGGGTGAACATTCCGGGATATCAATAGAATCGACGAGTTTCTTAGAGCGGTCGATAACTTTCTGTATCTTCGGGTAAGGCAATGCGGCAGCTGAGAGGGATTTGGTGATGGACTTCAAAATCTTCTTGTCTTCGGAAATTTTCAAAGAGGCCGCCAAGTACTGCGAAATAAACGAAGAAACGGCCGCAATCTTAGCTGTATCTGCGGTTTTAACCACAAAGGGGTACTGCTCTGCAACAGCAAAATGGAGAAGGCTGACTGGAAGATTTTGTATGTTGGTTTCGTCATCTTTGGAGACAGCAGCATACTCCTGCTCTAGAGCATCAATATACTTGATGGGTGTTGATGAGCACCGGAGAGCACAGTTGTCAACAAACTCGAAGACCAGCCCAGAGTCTTCATCTTCAATCGATGCCTTGATAGAAGCAATAAGGGCATCAACTGACGACAATACAGTCTGTGACTGTAAAATCCCATTCTCTTTGACCAAAGAATCCACAATAGACCTCATCTTTAGCAATGGCATATCTGAAGAAGCTTCGGCAAGTAGACGAAGCATGGACGTGAATGGAGAGATCGATAGGCCTTCCGATTTGTTGAACCACCTCATTCCTGGCGAACAATGAGCGATTCGGAAAAGATTTTCGACTTCCATCACCCGCTGAGACTTATCTTCCGCTGAGGTCTCTTCTGATTCCAGTAGTTGTAATGCCTTTGATAAAGGCGTGGATACATCAAATTTGGACTCTAGCGCCGCCTGGGGTACGACTTCATAGTACATAACCAAGAGTCTACTGGCAGCTTGTTTTTGTGCGACTTCAGAATCATCAATGCTTCTGAAAGAGCTAATAGCATCTTTCATAGCAGGGCATCTTCTGCAGAATTCATCCTTGAGGTTAATGGCTGCCTCGTTCCAAAGAGGAGACATCTCAGAGGCCTCGCGATACATAGATAGAATCTTTTGGAGCTTTTCAAAAGCAACTGTCAGCAGGCGGACCACGAAAAAGGTGATTAGAGGATCTTTTTGGCCCAAACATCTCGTAAGGATTTTCTGGTTGGCTGGTTGAGGTAATATGCTTTCAATAACGATCGATGATGGTGGCGGGGTTCGTGCGTATCGTTCCAGATGTCCAAAGAATTTTGGAACGGGAAGTTGGAGTACGGAGAAGAGGAATGCCGAGTATCCCATCCACGTCGATGTGGCTTTCGGGTCGAATGGAAAGCTCTGCTTGTTGAAAAAGTAATGTGCCACCAGTTCAGGCGCAACCTTGAATATAGCAAGTAAGAGGTTTGATTGATTGGTGCTTGCCCAAGGCCGCAGAGTTTGTATGAACTCAGACAACACAGAATTGCGGACAGTGACTTTGCCATTATATCGGCTTGCCCAATCAAGGCTATCCAGGCCAAGATCGACGTGTTTTTCGGGGCCAGCACGTCTGCCAGTGTCATCTGCGTTGGCGTCCTTCGGATAGAATCCACTTTGGCGGTAAAGCAATCCCATGTCTGGGGAAGTGCAGGCTAGAACAAGCCACTCGTTAACCAGAACATCGATGGGTTTCTTATTTTCTGATGCTTCATCGTCTTCAAAGGCATATCCATACAATTGCGCAATCCGCCCGAGATTGACTGCGTTCAGAAGCTTCGATTTGCCGTCGCGAGGGAGGGCATCATCTTGAAGTACATGGATTCTAGTGGTATCCAAAAATTCCACGATAACATGTGGAGGGTCGCGGTTGATATCTCGCGTGGCTCCTGAAACAATATCCCGTTGCCTCAAAAGTTCCTTCTTGGCATCCGTTGGAAGATACTTGACCAGAGAAAGGAAGAGGCGAAGAGCATTCGTTCGCACCGAGGGTTTCCTACGGTCTTCCACACCTTCCCCGGAATACCTAATTCCAAGGTTTCGGGGTAACCCTTTCAAGCTCAAATCTCGGATACGGAAAAGTTGGCTCGCAAGTGCGCCTCCGTCAAATATCGCAACTTCTCTTAATAATCGCAGTGCGGGCGAGATAACAAAATCTTTTGATTTATTGGTTGTCGTTCCACGGGAGATCAGTTCCAATTGTCGCTTCTGCAGCAAAGTTCGGCCCAGTCGAAGGCCATATGGCACGAGCTCGAGTTTAGTCGATATAATTTTGAACAGGAGGGCTAAGACAGCAGGTACCGCAGAGAGGAGTGAATCGTTGTTTGACTGGGCTGCGAAGCTCCATGTTTGCATAATATCCGATAGATATACTGCAGCCTTATCCTCTTCGTCCGTCGTAATTTGCGCTTGAAGATATTCTTGGAGAATAGGAAGGCGGTTGGATTGCTCCTCACCCAGGAGGCCATCAAGGAAAGCTTTGAAGGATTGAATTCCTGTCGGATGTTAGGATGGTATTTTAAGTATTGACGGGGCCATGAAATAATATGGTGATGGGAGATACAGCCGTCAGAGTATCTAAGGGCTGCCAAACGAATTAAAATATATCGAGAAATACGTACCATGCTTTCCTCTTGCTAGATCCTGATCGAAACCCAGCAATTGCTGCAGTTGCCTCCCAGATTGAATTTCTTGCTGGGTATTCACTGTTTTTAGTCCATGGGACAATTTCTGGCGCTTCAGATAGGCATCATGCCCATCTCCGATGTCGACTGGTGCACGTTTTGACATACTTGCTGAGATTCCCACAAGGTTGTCGCATTTATTTCGCGCGCCAATTCGAGAAAATCATATCGATAGCGGTTTTGGCTGGCAGAAAGCAAGCTTCTAGCCCGATATGGTGACTTATTATTCTGCCCGGTATCGCCGCTTATGCTAAATCAAATTTGGTTACAGTGGTTCTGTGGGGACCCAGTCCCCGAAACTTGTACCATGGAACTGTTCGGATTATGTGGGATTAATTGTTGCAAGGGGAGGGAGAGAGGCACTGTGTCGTCTCGATACTCAAAACAAAACTCATGGATTGGCAATAATAAGGGTGCTTGTTACTCTAAAATAAAGACACTGCGCTCGTTAACTTGTTGAATACAGTTAAAACTACAAACCAGAACCCTGGAGTCAGCTGCTCCATCTCCAAACCTGAACGCCCAAGCCAAATTTCGCCCTCGTAGTATCGCCCGCGTAGAATATGCTGCTTTCAGCCAATGCATTTCGACCATCCAGGCAGGCCGCATCCAAAGCCAACAAACAAATATATCAAGAAGATGGCTACCAACACAAGCAGCGCCATCAACTTGGCATTCTTCCACCACATCCTCCTCCTTAGTCCCTTACTTCTAACCCTGAAGTCGTGTGCGCTTCCCCCAAGCCTGTCGGTTTTATCAACCAAGAGATCAATTCGCTCGCCTCTCTCCAGGACCCTCTCAATGTTCTCCGTCATGATGCCTCTCACATTCTCGATTTCGTTGTGCACGTTGCTTATCGCATCTTGCTTCCCACTCTGTGTCGTTCCATAGTCCACCATCAACTTCTTCAGCTCGCCATTGAAGCTCGCAGCTCCATAGTTCGGAAGGGAGGCGAAATCGGTTGCTGAGGGCTCGAACTGAGAGAGAAAGCGGTTCTTGATCTCCACGAGGAAGCCAAATGGGATGCGACGGCCAACAGATGAGTGTGCGACAACGAGGTAGGTAAGGCCACCTGCCGTGGGGCTATCTGGGTACTCTGATGGGGCCGAGGCTATATAGTGGACGAAGTTGTCGTTATGAGTGTAAGTCAATTTCTGTGGAGTTGCGTGTGATATTTTCGGAAGAATAAGTGAGGCTAGAGATGAAGTTGAGGATGCGCCAGGTGTAGTGTGTTCTGAAAGGATGGTGGTGTTATGGGCAATACAGGCGCTGAAACGGTTAGAACGTTCGACTTGGGGTTCAAGAGACTCACTACAAGAGAGGCGTCGGGGGGGTAGATGAAGATGCCATGGTTCCAACTCTGGCTTCCGCTATTTAACCATGCAATTCTTAGCTTGTAGATGTCTTGCCTTGTTATTCTGAACAGTGTTGTGATTAACCTAGTCTGGTTTCTGCCTGGTAGAGTAAGTCGATGCGAGGTTGCTCATGACGTCCATGCATGGAAATTAGTTATTCCGCCCGAACATTGACCTCCCTTGGTCCCTTAACTTTTTTACCACTCTGGCTTGCCTTTTGTCGTGGGAATAACATCTATTGTACTGAACGGAGAAGAACTGCCAGATGGTACTGGCCACACAGAGAGGCGGGGCTTGCTTCTTCTGCACTTTTCGCTCTGCTGAGTTACGATTTATCAGGCCAGCCACAACCAATGTCAAGAGACACTTTTCGACTGGGCGCGTTCAATCGGGCATATTGGACGACTTATTGAGCCCCTCACGAAACCCACCACCCGTCACTCGCACTGAGAAGAGAGACACTGAGCGAAGACTTAGGGGCAAGAGAAAGGGAGACCGTCACGCAATTTACGATGGTTCGAATTCACGGGGGTTTGCGCCTGCAAATAAGGAAAGAAAGAGAGAGCCGAAAAACGATCCTGTGACAAGAATTCCGGGCAGAGGAGCCCATTCTCTATTCCTCGGACCCGATGATGTTACACGTTCATCAGATAGGCGTCAGATCCCGATCCGCATTCCCCAAGCAGCATCGCACAGCATCTTCAGCGGTAGCTCACACCGTCGAGGTTATGCTTATATACCACTCGAAACTATCCACAAGCGCATCTTAGGAGAGTTTAAAGACTTGCGATATGAAATCTCACAGGCGTATGACCCGCAAGGTCCAGCGGGCTCGAATTCGGATGGATTTACTGGACTCGCAACCGTGGAGGAATTTAACAAAGTGGCGGATGATTTTGCTGCCTCTCTCACAAGAAGTTATGTTGCTGCAGATCCAAAGAGTCAGCAGAATCCCAGGAAGAATCCTACAGGCAGAGACAAATTATCCAAGGCTAGTAACGCAGAAGGCAGTGGAGTCAATAATTCCGATGAAGCATCATTGTTTAATGAGTTGCGGCAAGTACTTATTATTGACCCATATGACTTGCCCGGTCGACTTAAATATTTGTTTACAAAGTTTATTTGTGACGCCAAAGTTTCGCCACAGACATTAAGACAACAACAAAAATTCGTGGATTTACGATACCCCATTGAATGGTTCCCTGCTACTCGAGCGTTGCAACGCAAAGTACATCTACACGTTGGGCCGACCAATTCCGGAAAGACCTATCACGCCCTTCAACGTTTAGAGCAAGCCGAGTCCGGCCTTTACGCCGGCCCTCTTCGACTTCTTGCTCACGAAGTTTATTCTCGCCTCAACGCAAAAGGGAAACCATGTTCCTTAATAACCGGCGAAGAACGGCGGTTTCCAGAAGGCCCGACACCCACCATGAGTAGCTGCACGGTTGAAATGGTTCCACTGAACACCGAGGTTGAAGTCGCAGTGATAGACGAAATTCAAATGATTAGCGATGGGTATCGTGGATGGGCTTGGACGCAGGCCTTTCTTGGCGTCAGAGCTAGAGAAATCCACATTTGCGGTGAATTAAGGACGATTCCGTTGATACAGAACCTATGCAAGTTGATGGGGGATGAATTGACGGTACACCGCTACGAGCGTCTTACCCCCTTGGAGTGCATGGGGAAGAGTCTCCACGGGAAGCTAGACAAGCTTAAGAAGGGAGATTGCATCATTCTATTTTCAAGAGTTGCCATACACGCAATGAAAAAGGAAGTAGAGAGAGCCACCGGAAAACGATGTGCCGTTGTATATGGTTCTCTTCCTCCAGAAACCAGGGCACAGCAGGCTGCATTATTCAATGACCCGGACAACGAGTACGACTATCTCGTTGCCAGCGATGCTGTCGGCATGGGGCTGAACTTAGCCATCAGGCGTGTCATTTTCGAGACGTTATCTAAATTCGATGGGAAATCCCACCGCAACATTCCTATTTCTGAAATCAAACAGATTGCTGGACGTGCTGGCAGATACAAGACTGCGGCAGAGGCTATTAAAAAGAAAGATGGCCCTGCTGGCGAGGTCTCTCGACAAGTGGAAAGGAATGTTGGCCTGGCTACGACACTTGATGCCGTCGATCATTCTCTTCTAAAGTCAGCTATGGGCACCGACGTGGAGCCCCTCAAAACGGCAGGGATTTTCCCTCCATCAACGATACTTCAAAAATTCGCAGCTTACTTCCCAAAAGGCACGCCCTTAAGCTACATAATGTTGCGGCTGAACGAGTTCGCGACTCTTAACCCCATGTTTACCCTTTGTGATTTCAATGAGCAGCTACTGCTTGCTGATATGATCGAACCGTTCAACCTGACACTCCAGGATCAGCTAGTTTTTATAGCAGCTCCTGCAAATGTTAAACGGAGAGAACAGAGACCGATTATAGAGGCACTGGCAGCTATTATCGCAAACCGGAGTGCCACAGACCTCCTTGAAATCCCTGCTCTGAATCTTGAACTCCTTGACGAAACTCGGACAGAAGGGAAGGAGTACCTTTCCAAGTTAGAGGCACTTCACCAGGGCATCACACTCTATCTCTGGCTCAGCTACCGATTCGCTGGTGTTTTTAGGAGCCAGGCGCTGGCGTTCCACATCAAATCTCTGGTGGAAGAAAAGATTAATGAGTCTTTAGCCAACGTGCCATTCGAAGAGAATCGGAGGCGTATGCTTCAAGCTCTTAAATTAAAGGCGCTTCAAAAGCAGGCTGAAAAGGAGGCCTTAATGGCACCAGCTGTGGAAACGGAAACTCCCACGCCCATGAGCTATGAAGATGAGGATCGCCAAGAGCCGTTGATAGACGCGGCAGATGAAGAGGCGATTTCTGAAGAAGCAGTTGCCGACGAAGCAGAAGACGATGATGAATATGTGGAGGAGCCATCGAATATACCCAACGCTGAAAAAACCGGAGGCGACAGCTAGACGAAGGCAATACGCCTGGCCAAAGATCAAAGGTCCAGTGTTGGCTTTTATATTAGGTGTATGATAGTGAGTGTATATTACTGTATCTGTTGGATTATATAGCGGCATCTCCGGAAAAGGAGCAAAGGACATAGAATATAAGATAAGGATGGATAAAGGCTATGGGTAGCCATGTATTTCTGAAAGCGGACAAACTTCCCAATTATTATTAATCTACCTTACGCATTTTCAGCTTCTTCATAAGATTCATTCAATGAATAATGGAATGTGAGTATAATTCATAATTTCCAATGTTACTATTCATCACAAATTTATCTCACTTCAGTAACCCACCGCTGCAGATTTCTCTTATTTAATAAATTGCTGTGTGGGAAAAATGGATACAAGTGGTGTTCACGTTCCAGTTAGTAGTATTCACGTTCCTGGGTTGTGTTCTTTGTTTGTGGACACAACTTTACTCATAACCAGCTGTTACGGCTCTCTTCCACACCTCTACAACTTTACTCTCATCACCTGTAACAGATACTTCTTACACGTCTCATATAACCTCAGCAACAGCCTTATTTATACAATGTTATGCTGCCATCAATAACATTATATCTACAACACAGGTACTACAGAGCATTCTGTCAGCACAAACCCTGAGCACCACCCACCCCCCTCAAACTTTTACTCAATTTCACTTAAAATGTGGCCAAGGTGCTAAAGCCGACTCCTACCACCTTCTACTGCGAGGATCAGAGCAGAGGTAGTGAGTAAGACGTTTACAGGCATATTATTATCCCACGCTGCATCAAGTGAAGTTGTACGCATACCCGTGTTCTTTCTTTGCAAATCAATCAAGGTGATATTGAACTAACTTGTCACAGCAGCCCAAAGTAAGTTCAGCGGGCTCCGCCAACATATTCGCTTTGATCAGTCCTAATTGATATTAAGCACAGTTCAATACAGACTACACTTGCTTGATACTCACAATATGGCTGGGAGTACTATTTCAGGCGAACCTGGCAGCTCGCCCCAGTCGTCAAAGACTCCAGGAACAACAAACAGCAACACAAAATCAGTCCAGGATGCAGAAGAAGAGGCAATGGAGAGGCGAAAAAAGGCAGCTGCAAAAGCTCTCGCTGAACAGTCCCGGTTGAGAGCAAAATCTTCACAGAAATCGACCTCTTTGGCGAAGAATTCGAAGCTTCCTGAAGACAGCCTAGAGCCTCGAAATATCAGCCCCACCAAATCTCCTCGCACATCCCTCAGTGGATTCGATGCAGTACCTACAAGACCTGTCGATTTGCACGCCGCTCCCAGTTCGACTTCACAGCCGAGTATACTGCCTACAGCCTGCCAGGGCGATAGAGCCTTACTCGAAGGGACCAGCTCCACCAACAATTCTTCACAAGCAACACATACAGACCCTACAACAAACAGTGCAGAGTCTACTGTAACCGTAGCTACACCTGCACCTGAGCCGCAAGCAACAGATGTGCCTCCAAAGAAACTGTCGCCAAATAACTATGCAAAGAGAGATGCTCGATTCGAAGTTCAGGTTCTGTCAACGAAAGACGAAACGATAAAACGCGATGATCCCAGCTACACGTCAAAGCAGATGTTTCTTGAATGGGATGGCATCGATCGGGAAGCTTTAAAGGTTGTCAATGGCGACAGAGAGTGTATTTTGGTCGAATTCAGCACTATTCGGAGGATTTCGTACAACCCTATCGGCCAACGCCTTCAGCTCATATTCAACTCCACAGCACAAGATGAGGCGCAGACAGTTGTCATAGCTATGAATGCCCTTCCACGTGAAGAATGGGTACAACTTCAGCAACTATTCCGACAGGTGGAGAGAAAGTGGCGTGTTAGATGTGATCAGGAAGAGATGAGCTTCTTCGATGATGCAATAAAATCTATGAGAAAGAAGCCATACAGGAAGATGGAAACTCCTTACGTCGACAGATCAAATGCTTCTGGACAGAAAATTGCAGAAAAGCTCACACAAGCACCCCGACGGCAGTCAGTTCCCAAAGCATCCCGAAGGCAGTCAGTTGGACCAACCCTTAGCACCGCTGCCAAAATAGCCAAGACTCCAAAAAATAGAGTTGAGCGGCCAAAAGCGCACTTATCAGTTGAAGTGAAAAACATCATGGCCGCCAAGGTTATTGATCAGCCGCTCCAGATACCCCGTTTGTCGACGCCCTCAAAGCCTCCTTCTGTCACAAGCAGTCTTTTATCCAGAACAAGCCAGTGTCCTCTAAAAGAAGGAGCCGAATCCCCAAGAAACATCTCTAGAGATTACGGCAACAGAGACTCACCAACAAAACACGGTACTGGGACCCAAAATAGAAGCCAAGTTCCACAGTCATCGGCAATTCTCAAGCGGGATATTAGCCCCCATGGCCTTTCCAGTCTGTTTGGTTCCGACGACAGCGAGCATGATTTTTCAGGTTTTGAGCAGCCTGACAGGACTCCTTCGCAGCGATTCAAGGATCGGATGAACGAAGCCAAAAAGATTTCTAGTAAGAATCCACCCCTTTTAAATCCAATTTACCTTAGACTCACCTCGGAATATAGGCAGGCAACCAAATGAGAGTCCAAAAATTAGCCCTGGCCTCTTTGCTCAATCGCCTGCTTCTACTCTGCGTGATGGGAGCACTCAGGAGCCAGAGAAGCCAGAACATGGATTCGAAGCGTTCATGGACAGTATTCAACGTTCTAACCAAATTGAGAATGTCTTGATCTCATCGTCTCCGAATATAAGGCACAAAAGGAATAGGTCGCCATCGTCACCAAAACTACCACAGCTATTGAATTCACCGCCTGTCAAGCTAGTAGCCAAGGGCCTGCAAAACGCCGACAGCATGGCAGAGTCCGATCGCCCCCCAAAGAAACTCAAGGAGTCACATGTGGCGTCAGAAAATGAAACACGTTTTTATTACCAGTGCAAATCAGGTCAGGATTTCCTTCTTCCAGTTGCTGTTGATGATACAGTTATTCGTCTCCGAACGAAGAAAGAGATGGAGGAATCTGGAAAACAGTCAAAATACGACGTTTTCGATGGGCCTTGGAGGGTCCTTGGCATCTCAGAAACATCATTCCCTCTCAGCCCTGACTTCTTTGATCTTGAGGAGGAGGATTCTGATTCTACAGTATCTCGACAAGCTAAGTGGGACAAAATGCTGACTACTCAGATAAAACTGAACTTCCCAGAGGGATCTGAGGCAAATCAATGGGTGGAGCTCTCAAGGCTTCTTCCAGCCATTGATCCAAGTTATATAGTGACTGGAACGCCCATTCCATCAAGTTTGGAAGTGTCCACACATGCGAGCTACCTTGGTCTTGTTGACAGACTCCGCATCCAACCTTTGGCGCCAGGCTCCCACAATTCGTTTGTGAAGAAGGTCTCAAGCGCAACAGTTGGCGAACTGCATGTTGTGGAAATCCGCAAAGGTAAATTTGCTGTATTTGTGGACATCGATCACAAAGCTATAGGTGATTCATATGAGGTTGCTAAGATCCGGCAGAAGCGCCTTAGATTATACACCAAGGCTGAAGCCAAGCAAATAGAGGCTACGCAATACGATGATGACAAGTGGGTAAAGAGGCTTTTGATGGTATGTATTCAGAACTCAAATACTGCAGCCCAAACACTAACCGTTGAGTAGCAACATGGCGATATTGCGCGAAACAAGATCATCGTTGACGAGTATTTGTGCAGTTGGGCTGGGTGGGCCGTGGAAGATCAGACTTGGGTTCCGAGGGGAAATTTCGGCAATGATGAGCTCTTAAGACTCTTCGACGATCAGAACGATCCATTCAGAGATATTCCTGGCGATATTGTCTTTCCTGTCGAAAACCTTGTCCACGAAGATGATTTAAAAAAGGCTCGAGCCTCACTGAGGAAGACTAAACCGCCTGGGAGTAGTTGTCAGTCATCCAGGGCCAGCGCTCGAAGAACGATTACGAAGCGTGGCACGGCAAGGCGAAGCACGAGATGAAATGCAACATTTATTACAGTCATGATCTGGTTATCGGGCGCAAAATCAGGAAGCAAAATGCAGTGTTGGCTATGAGTTGCTGGATTCGAGCGAAGGCTTCCTAGGCACCCACCCGCGACGGCGTTCGCAAGGTCTCGTAAAGCAGTAGCTATGAGGCGGAAATTATGACAGCTTGGAAGATACAGTTTAAGAGATATTCTGATCAGCTCATAGAATGGTATCTGGTAGTGGTTTTTTTTACTATGGGGAGCTGATACCCGTTTGTTAGTTATATTGAGCATTGCAATTACACTGGGCCGTTTCTGAAATCCACCGACGAATTCTTCTTTATTGGGATCACGAACTGAGTATTAGGTCAAAAGAATACTCGGAGACCTAGTTCTTCAAATCATAATTTCTCGTGACAAATCAACAACTAGTAAAAGATTGGTGAATTTTTTTTTGTAATATACTGGAAGCTTCATTAAAAAAAAGTTTGTCATCTGTGTATGTGGGTGGCGTCGGGCATAGCCTTGTACCCAGCCTTGCAGCAATCTTGTGGTCGGGTGACGGGGTTGGGTAGCGGCCGAGATGGCCGAGACAATTTGATGATGTGAGCTGGTGTGATTACTATAGTTTTACAATCCTTACATCGTTCCTAGGAACTTCCTCGGTGTCGCAGTGAAAACGCTACATTTATAAATTGATTCTTTTCCAGCGTCCCCTTGTTTACTCCCAAATCAGCCTATCACTCGCAATGTCGGAAGGCCCAGTTCACAGAGTCATTTCAGCCGCTGAGGTGTATAGTTTTCCTCAGGGGCACTTGGGGCATCTCAGTGACCTTGAGTCCCATGCTCTGGACGAGTTCAGAACGCTCTGCACTGAAAAGAATCTCTACAGTGGAACTAAGAAATATGATTTTGGTTCCCACGATGACACGACTCTGCTGTTTGTCATATCCTTTCCCGATCTCAGGGTTCAACAAACTAATCTTTTCAAAGGCGCTTCTTGAGAGCAAGACGTTTTAATGTCCAGGATGCTTTTGAGCAGTACAAGGATACCGAAGAATGGCGCGCCGCGAATCAACTAGAAACACTCTATGAAACCATTGATTTGCAACATTTTGAAGAGACACGGCGACTTGTAAGACAAAACCTTCTTAGCCTCCAGCATCCTATAATCCGTTGAATAACATACTAACAGCTGTTTCGTGACAGTACCCACAGTGGACCGGCCGACGGGACAAACGCGGAATCCCAGTGTATATATTCGAAGTGAAGCATCTAGATGCGAAGGCCATGGCAACGTATGAGAAGAGTGCAGCTCAGACGCACAGCAAGGCGAAAACAGATGGCAACACGCCACCGAAACTGCTCAGGCTATTCACTCTATATGAGAATCTGACACGCTACGTTCTACCATTATCGACAGCAATGACTGACCGTCCACACCCCACCACGCCGATCACACAGTCGAACAACATCGTTGACATTTCTGGTGTGGGATTGAAGCAATTCTGGAACCTCAGGGCGCACATGCAAAGTGCCAGCCAGTTGGCAACAGCACATTACCCTGAAACCCTCGATCGCATTTTCATCATCGGCGCACCCTACTTCTTCCCAACAGTATGGGGCTGGATTAAGCGCTGGTTCGATCCAATCACCACATCGAAGATTTTTATCCTCTCGCCGAGCGATATGAAGTCAACGCTGGAATCATTTATTGAACCAGCTAATATCCCCAAGAAATATGGCGGCGAACTGGAGTTCAACTGGTGCGACCCACCTGTTTATGATCCGGCGCTAAACGATGTCATCACTTGGAAGAATGGCTATAAAACTCTCCCTACTGGTCCTATGTACTGGCGCGACAAAGGCGACCACATCGAGCTGGAAGCGGTTGGTGCCGCCGATGGCAAGCAACGACGAGATATTGTTGCGACAGTACGCAAAACCGCGGTAGTGGCCGAGACAGAGGAGGCGGACAAGACGACCGAGGAAGTGCTACAGACACTTCCAGCTGCAACGGCTGAAGCCATCAATGCAGCCTCTGCAGGCCAACCTAAGCCCGGCTCTTACGTCGTGGCCCCAGAAGGAATTGCAACGCTCTCGCTGCAAGACGATAAAAACTACACGGATGTCAATGAGAAGCAAGATGCTGCTCCAGATGCGTCAGCACCAGAGGAAGTGAACAAGGCTTAGTGGTCGATCGCACGACCTATAGAAGCATTGAAGAGGCGCATATAGGAGAGAAGCGGCAATGAGGTGAGCAGCGAGGTGTCAGGCGGGAGGTATAGCCATAGAGGCTATATGGCGCATATATGGATGTTAGTATAATATACCCGATATCGTGCTGCAAGTAGAGCTGGAAAGACGGATATAAAGAGCAGTTGCGTGTCAAATGTGACTGATAAGCCAACCGTTGGTTTTATTTACTAGACTAGAAGATAAACTAAGAGCCTTTTTATTCCACTGTTGAGCTTCATATCACTCAATTCATTTTCAAGCCAAGCCAAGTTAGTGTGATGGATGTTATCGCCATAAGTGTGAAAGTAAACATGCTTTATAAGCAGAGATTAAGTGGTTTGCATCGCACGTGACAGCGCGATGCGGGCGCGACATTTCGTGGATCCGAGAGGCGAGCGATGATGGGAACAAGGCATGAAATACTCGTATTGCGATGACCGCCTGAGAGGCCGCTTTGGAGGCTTATTTTCTCGCAGGTTCCAGCACCAACATTGTTTATGAATAACCACTGCCTATGCTTAGGAGCAGATTAATCTTGATGACAAATGTCCACCTCAAGGAACCAGATCAATTGAGTTGAGCGTGCAGTTATGCCTCCGTTCCTCCCGCGCAAGCGCCTGAGGTCCGACTCCCCCAATCGTGGACCAGAACTAGAGCTCAAGCCAGAGGCACCGAAACCGAAGCGCAGCCGAACAGGAAATAAGGACAGGACACAAACGAAAGAGGCAGGCGGGAAATCTAATGCTGCCATTGCGCCACCAAGGAAGAAGACTCTATTTGACGAATTAGATACGGGGACACAACGCTCATCGCCGCGAACGCCGAGCGAGTTGTTGAGGAGTTTGGGTGGAGGAGAAGAAGACGAGGAAGAGAGTGATAGCGAAGATATTGAATTCGAGGATGTCGTAGCTGGGAAGGAGGATGAGGATGACGACGATAATGTCGAGTTTGAGGATATCCCGCAGGCCGGCCCCTCCAACGCCAACCGACCATCAATATCAGCTGCGCCTGCGGGGGAAGAAGACCTTGACCTTACCCTTACAAGAGAAACGAGGATTAGCCTTGTGAATCCGCACAACAAGAAGCAAGGGCCAAGTAAGATTGAACGAGCTATTCGAGTCGCGACTCATCAGATGCATGTGCAGTTCTTAATGTGGCATAATTCGGTTCGAAACCGATGGTGTTGTGACAAGGCGTTGCAGGAGATCTTAACGGGGGAGTTGATGAAGAGGACTTCGTTCGAGAAGGACCTCAAGAGGTGGAAAAGGGATAGCGGGTTGGGAGGAGATGAAGTTGAGGAAAATGAAAAACCGAAACGAAAGGGGAAGTCGAAAGAGGAGAACGATGAGAAGGAGAAGGTGAAAGGGGCCAAGGAGAGAAGTCAGGCCGATTGGAGTAGCTCTGCCCAGCGAGCGGAAGTTGGATCTGTCAATATGAGCCACGGCGATCCACTATTTGCTCTTCTAAACCGGCTGTCGTCGTATTGGAAGAAGAGGTTTACAATTACGGCCCCGGGATTAAAGAAGATTGGATATATGACGTTACAGCGCATAGACGAGGAGATCAAGAGCAATAGAGCTGAATACGACTTTGAGAGGCATGGTGAGAGAATTGAAACTAAAGACTCTTTCAAGGAGCTAGCGAAAGAACATGAGGGTAGCAGAGATGTAGGTGCTCAGCTATTCACGGCGCTTTTACGCGGCTTAGGTCTTGAGGCTCGGATGGTGGTTAGTCTGCAACCAGTGGGGTTTGGATGGAGTAAAAATGAGGAAGCTGTTGAGAGGAAGGAGAAGAAGATTGTCCCGGAAGAGCCAGCTCTTCAAAGCTCCGACGACTCTGATGATGAGGGATCGACGCCTACTTTGAAAGAAAAGGCCCCGGTTAAACCTAAACAGAAGGCATCTCGATCAAAAGAAGTCAGAGCCACATCTCATATATCGAGCAATAGCACACGCCGAAAAGGAACGAGGGACCTCCCAATTGATATATCTGAAGCTGAGCAGAATGATGATCATGGCGAATCTAATGGGATTGCAGTCGATGCCTCTCCGAGCCGGCCACAACGCAAGCAACCATCAAAAGTCTACGAGAAAGACCTTGCGCCCAACTATTGGATTGAGGTTCTATCGCCGGTGACAAATATTTGGGTACCGGTTAACCCGTTTGCACCAAGCGACCCAGTAGCAACGAACCCAGAGCTTCTCCTCGGGTTTGAGCCTCGTGGCGCTAAGGCAGAGAAAGCAAAACAAGTCATGGCCTACGTTATTGGGTTTTCTTCAGATGGCACAGCCAAGGACGTTACCGTCCGATATCTGAAGCGACATACATGGCCGGGTAAAACCAAGGGTGTGAGAATGCCGGTTGATAAAGTGCCAGTATACAATCGTCATGGGAAGGTAAAACGCCATGAAGAATATGACTGGTTTAAGACCGTCATGAGCGGATATGAACGGCGCGAACAACAACGCTCTATCATCGATGATCAGGAAGAAGCTACCGACTTGAAGGCTGTCAAGCCAGAGAAGAAGGAAGTTAAAGAGGGAGAGGAAACTCTACAATCCTATAAGCAATCTTCAGAGTTTGTGCTAGAACGGCATTTGCGTCGAGAGGAGGCCCTACTACCAACCGCCAAACACGTCAAGTTATTTACGGTTAAGGGCAAGGCCGATGCTCCAGCTACCCAGGAGAAAGTATACCTGCGAAAAGATGTTGTCAGCTGCAAGAGCGTGGAGACATGGCATAAAGAGGGCCGTGAGCCAAAAGTCGGAGAGCAACCATTAAAACGAGTGCCATTCCGCGCCGCGACTACTAATAGAAAACGAGAACTTGCTGAGGCAGAATTGGCGAGTGGAGGACAGAAGATGCTCCAGGGGCTATATAGCCTAGATCAGACGGATTGGATAATCCCTCCACCGATCGAGGACGGTATTATCCCGAAGAACGGGTTTGGAAATATGGACTGTTACGTCCCGAGCATGGTGCCAAAAGGCGCTGTCCATATCCCGCTCCGTGGCACTACAAGAATCTGTAGGAAGCTAGGAATTGATTTTGCGGAAGCGGTGACTGGCTTCGAGTTTGGCGCGAGGATGGCGATACCAATTATTTCAGGCGTTGTTGTGGCGGAAGAGAACGAAGAAATGGTTATCGAGCATTGGCGTGAGT
Source organism: Pseudogymnoascus verrucosus (assembly GCF_001662655.1). Classification (NCBI taxonomy): domain Eukaryota; kingdom Fungi; phylum Ascomycota; class Leotiomycetes; order Thelebolales; family Thelebolaceae; genus Pseudogymnoascus; species Pseudogymnoascus verrucosus. The sequence continues at coordinate 261,834 of NW_017263680.1, forward strand.
ATGAGGCAGAAAGGTTGCGGAAGGAGGATGACAAGAGGACAAAAGCTGCATTAGGGATGTGGAGGAAGTTTTTAATGGGGATGAGGATTATGAAAAGGGTTAGAGAGGAGTATGGGGAGCACGGTGGTGAAAACCCAGATGTGCTCAACCCTTGGACGAATAAGAATACGATGGATAATGTCAGAGCAAACGTCGAGGGGGATATGTCGAGGCAGCAAATGGAGCAGGCTGATGAAGACATGGCTGGTGGTTTCTTCCCCGAAGGCCATGAGGAGGAGGAAGTACCCCAGAGCTTTTTCCCGACAAGGCATGAGGAAAGCGAAGATGAGGGCGGTGGCTTCGTTATTGAGCAGGAAGAGCCGGACAAGAAACCTATCAGAAATATTCCGAACACGTACCCGACTTCGCTCTCGATCCAGCACAATAGAGCTGGCGAAAGTACAATTGACGTTAGTGATGGAAGGGAGTCCTCTCCATCATCCAAGCCGGTTACACAAGTGGCACCGCCGATAAAGGGGGCTACAAAATCTACCACACGACCTTCGAACCGTATGGGCCCAGGCAACACGAGAGATCCAGACTCTGACACCGACACCCAGCCCAAGCCAAACCAACGCAGCTCCGGCCGACATTCTCTTCGCCGAGGAGGACCGGGGAAACGCGTACCGCCTAGTGATGACGAGACAACTGTCCCAGGTCTAGAGAGTGACCACGAGGCACGCGATGTGCACATTCCGGAGGCAAAAACTCCTGCATCGAGAAGAAAGGGAAAGTCTACAAAACTACCAGCTGAGAGTCCGGCTACGAGAGCCATGCCAAAGAGGAAGGCTACGAGGAGAAGTACGGGAACTAAAAGTCGATACTTCGAGGCTGACGACGAAGACGACTTTGAGTACACAGATAGTTGATGTTCAAGGTTGGTAGGCATAGGTCGGGCGTAGGTTGGGCGTAGGTTGGGCGTAGGGTCAAGAGCGAGGCAAGAAATACATAGCACCTGTTTCCTTGGATTAATAAGCTGCTGTTTTCAAGGCACATATCCGCCTCCGTTGTTACATTATACAGATTGTGCCATCTACAAGGCTGAGGAAATGATCATATATTCACGAGATTAGTGTACTGTGACCTCCTGTGGTGCTGTGTTGAGGCGCATGTCGCGCAGTTCAAAAATCACGCGCACTACTGCAACTATCCCTGTGATGTGGAGATAGCCTGGACTCGGCAGTGGCTCAGCCGCAAAGGCTGGGATGGGCTAAAGAGGGTCAAAGGCATCATCCTGTTCTTAATTCCACCTGGATATTTAAAATGTTATATGCTTTATTCTAGTTTGATTGTCTGATATGTGACTTGGTTCTGTTCAGCGTCGCCTAGATGTCTAAAGAGAGACTTTCTGACTACCAGTGGCCATCACGTGCACCCCGACCAGATACGCGCCCAGTACGTTTTGATCTCGATTCGGAAAGAGAAAACGACCGGCGACGAGCGGAACGGTCACTGAGGGGATCGAGAGATGCATCGGGCTTTGTGGACGAAAACTTTACCTTTGTTCCTGCGAGGAGCAGAATAGGTCGGGACAGGAACAAAGATAGGATCATCGAGGACCGAGAGAGGTCTCTGAGCCCGAAGTTCACTGAGGAACCCATCGCGAGTGATAACAGTGATATTATTATCACGGCAGGCCCTGATTCAAATGATGATGAATATGGTGTCCACGCCCATTCATATCGGGGTCGCAGATCATCGAATTATAGCTTGTCGCGCTTCGATGAAAGGGAGAGCAGCCATTTTACGAGACCGCGGCATCGACGGCGCCTAAACCGTTTTTTGGGACAGAGGCGAGACAGTTTGGAAAGTTCAGCTTCGTGCTCCGCATCAGATTCAGACATCAGTGACGATGCTTACTCATTCACGTTAACGCGTCACAAGCGCACTATATCGGGAATTGAAATAATATCGGACGCTGCCTCCGAAGGTTCAGAAGGAGATGTCGGCGGCGTGGAACCCGAAAAAATTGTTACTCAGTCCCTCCTCGCTCCGAAGATACAAAATGTCTTCGATAGTAGGTATACAGGGGAGGGATCAGTAGGAGGTGTACAGAATGCGCGGATTACTGTGCTTCCTACCCCACCCCAAAGCCATGGCCAAAAAAAGAATCGCCCCCCATTATTCAAATGGATACATTTTGAAGACTCGGCTATGAACTTTGACGATTTTCAGAACGGGGTAGCAGCTGTGGCGGGACTCTCAGATATCGAACGTCAGGCCATCTCACGTCTCCTAGCGCGTGTAGGGAAGCGGTTTGACAAGCCTTTTCAGACATCGAGCGGTATGAAAGCCAAATTTTTGATGCCGTCCTTGACCGCGGAAAATATTATCAACCAGACGGGATCCAAGACCTCGAAGCCGAGGGTAGTGACATGGATGAGTCTCCCGCATTTCACGTTACAAAAATATAAGGCTGGTCCCGCTACGGCAAGGCCCGCAGACCATCCAATTCGCAGTCTCATGCAGGCGCGTTTCTCACTGGTCCAAAGGGGACGAGATATGCAACAGGCAGTTTGCCACTTGTTGGATACCCCGGACGATTATTGTTTCCATATTGCCCAGACATGGTATTTAATTCTTGATGACTGTAAGTTAACACGAAGTGCCATGGACAGAAGTAAATTAATAGATACAGCTCTCCTCATCACCTGCGCCGGGATCCGCATGTCTTCTCTCCAAGGTGATGCGATTAAAATCGCCCCGGAACCTTCATCAAAGCATTGGCCTCCTTTTATCTTAGTTTCATCCGGGAGATGCCTCCTCTGGTGTTTCAAGGTGGATGAGTGCCAGACCTGGTTTGTAAGTGCTTCAACATATACCATTGTATGAGCTGAGCTAATGTGACCTAGGACTTTGTCCTGCTCTTTGGGGAGTTCTGGCCTCGGAGACTGGAGTTCAAGCATAATGGCAAAACCATCAGGGCCGCTGACTGGCCGAGAATTATAGCCCTGGCGAAGAGGACAAATGTCAGACTTACGGTCGATCACAGGTATGATATCTCAGTGGACTCAGTATTATGTGAATACTAAGTTGATCAGGGCTCCATTGAGGGACAAATTTGAGGCACCTGACAATTTCATACCAGTTATGCGGGATTATGGAAAGGCTACTTCGGCGTCAAAGCCGACTGTGACATTGAAAGAACAACCAGGCGCTAACACATCGTCAACCATTCCAGGCTTCGTCATTCATGAGTATGATAAGCCGCCCAAACAAAATATGACGGGTCCACCACCAGATAAGGGGCAACAGCAGACTGCTAAACCGGTCACTGCTGAAGATGCCCCTGAGAAATCCAGTGCCCCGTCGACAGAGGGCTATTTTGATAAGCCGAAACCCAAGCCTGCAACAGCCGCCAGGCCAGAAAACAGTCTCAACTTACCAGCGGTTCAAAATTCTCCCCCTAAGCCTGACAATATTTTCGCTGGGTTTTATGTGTTTGCTTGGCTAAATTCGCATCCAACGACCATGTTATCTCCCCCCCTATTTGCTTCACCCTTAGAGCGATCTCAATCACGAAATCGCAGCTCTATTAGCCCAAGCGGTGTTCGTGAGGAAACTCCAACTCCAAAAGCCACTCCTGATATTCAGTGGAGAGTCGAGGAGCAAGATATAAGAGCTGACCTTGGGGAAGTCGACGATTTCCTGAAGGCTAGGTCGAGCGTTAGTGACCGCATCGTCTATCAGGAATGTCCTCTTAGCTCACGAAACTCTATTGTGGAGCAATTGACGAGAGTAAAGACGAAGCTTATGAGTTCAGAGAAGGTAAATCCAGAGAAAGTCAAGATTCTGGGGACGAAAGAAGCAATAGCTGCAGCAGCGGATCAGATTTTCCAGTTCTTCCTACCTGTTACATTTGAGGGACCTACAGTACAGAAATACTGGGGCGCTATCGACAGCTTAATTTTGGTAACAATATCCAACCAGAAATATATGATGCAATGGCTAATCTACTCAATAGCCCGATAAATCACAGAAGGTTAAAGCACAAGAGAAAACTTCTCAGTATTACCAGGGTCGGCAGTACTGGCCAAAAGAAAGGAGAAAGAGAAATTTCGGTTGTCGTAATGAAGATGTCCCATACATCGCCGAGTTTCTCGGTCAAATTGCCAGGCAGGTTCAGCCATTCAAAGAATTCTACGCGGAGGCACGCCCCGCGGATAGACTAAATATTCACCTACCAGAAGAGTTCCCAAAGGCTTGGCTATATCTTTTGATATCTGTGGCCTCGACCACGAAAGACATGGCGGTTTTTGAGGACCAGAATTCTGTAGTTCATGATTTGCTCGATAGGGGGATGCGGAAGGTGGTACAAGAGACGTCGAAGAAAAGCTTACTCGACAGCCTCGTTTTCACACCGTTTGAGCTCGCAACTCTTATCAACTTTCAACTCCTAGAGGGCGTAACTCCTTACTCCCAGGATATAATCGAGCCATATTGGCAATATCTTCGGAGCCTGGTACGTTGGATATGCGCCAGCGAAAACTTACCTATACTAATTCACATCTTAGGAAGCCGATATTGCCGCAAATCCTGTCGACCGCAACCACCAAGACCGTATTGCGCTATTCAAGCAAGAGATATATGTCATTAACGATACACTAAACCAGCAGCGACGCCTACTCATGCTTGCTTCTCCCTCTGCAAGTTTCAGGAATAGCGCCGCCGCCTTCCAGAACACTCATCTCAACAAGATAGCAAACGATGACTACCGTTCAGTGGTACCTAATGTCTATACCCAACAGCCAACAATGCACGCTTTTAATAACGCTACCAACCATACACGCTACGAAGCCGCAAATATCGAGCCCTTTGACGTGCCAATCGTCGTGGACAACCAAGGCCGCTCGCGTACAAGTCAGCTCTCACCCACCCACCCGAACGGCGTCCTCGGGATTTTGATCTACGACGCGATCTCCCTGGTAGACCACAAACTACGCGACATACGGGAGATGCACGACTGGGTATCGCATCTTCAGGCCAGCAACCTGCAGAAGATCGACACGAACAAGGACCGGCAGGAGGCCGCCATCTACGCCTTCACCATCGTGACCATTGTGTTCTTGCCGCTCTCGACCGTCGCGGGGATAATGGGCATGAACACGGTCGACATTCGTGATATGGAGTTTGGCCAATGGGTATTTTGGGCTTCTGCCATACCCCTCATGATTATCGTCATAACTTTATGTCTAATTTGGGCGGGTGAGCTGGGGAATTTCTGGAAGGGCTTCAGGGACTTGTGGAGGAGGAGGGAAAGCGCGGGGAGGAAGAAGGTAAGGAAGGCGGCAGTCAACTTTGCGCCTACCATGGCGTATACCCCGATGGATAGGTCGAGTATGTATAACACTGGAGCGTCACCAGAGCGTGACTTCGACCGTCACTCTGTGGTTATAAGAGAGCGCAACCGACCCGAATATCTCCGCGGGCTTTAAAAAGGTGGTATTTATGGATATATGTCACAATATTTTATATAGTCGATACCCGTTACATTTTGGATTTGTTCTCAACGAAATAAAAGACTTCATTCTTGCGCTAGTGTATTTCCCATGCTCAAAAGTAGGGAGGAAACGGCAGTGATATATAATAATGCTTGATCATCGCTCCCAGAACGCCTTGTATATGCAAAATCCCTGGAGTTCAAGCTAACTGCAACAGATGTCCATGGTCATCTTCATACCTCGATCAAATTCGGGATCGCAGGTCCGACACCCCGTAACAAAACAATCGTGTTCCCACTAACCAAAGCACCGCCAACCTTCTCTCCGAACTCGAGAAGTCGGCCACCTTCCACATGGAAAACCCGTAGTTTCTCCCTTTCATCCTCGCTCTGGTTATTAACGTTCTGCACCTGCAGGCTCTTCGCCGCCGCATCCAGAACCCGTCCTATAACCCAATCTTTGCTGTAGAAGAACTCGCCCTTCGGAAATTTCGCTTTCGTGGTCGCCGCCTCCGCCTCAACATATATATACACCCTCTTCTCCGGCGCTAACTTCTCGTCCCCCTTCGCGGTTTTCTTCAGCGTATTCACCGCCACCAGCCTTGCCGCCGTACTCGACGGCTTCGGCTTAGGCAGCACCCTCGTCGTCGCCTTCTCCGCCTCGATCTTCCTTGCCGAGCCCCACGCCTTCAGTCGCCCAAATGCCAGCTTCGCTTTCTCAGTGGTCGCCGTCGTGTCGAAGCGCGCAGGCCGCGCCCCAATCGGCACAAGGTTCTTGCAGTCGTGGTCCTCCTTCAGCCGATGCTTCAGGCAGTATGTGCGATTGCACCCGGAGCAGTGCACGCCCGGATTACGACCCGCGGCGCTCGTGACGGTCTTGCAAACCGGGCTGGCGCAGGGTTTCGGTGTGTCAACGGCGAGGGTGGTGTGGCCGTTGCTTGTAGACGAGGCTGCAGTGGCGGCTGCGCGACGCCGCGCCCAGTCTCCAGCCTTGGGGCATTTGTGGGCAGTTTCGGAGCGGTGGTCGAGGCAGAATGTGCCGAAGCAGGATTCGCACCGGAAAGGGAGGAAGTCGAGTTGGTTGCAGTAGGGGTCCTGGCAGTGGGAGCCGATGAGGGTTGGGTCTGATGTGTCCATTGTGGAGTAGGAGTCGTTCGGTGGGGTTTTGGAGTCGGCCATGGCGGCGGTGGCGGGGCGAGGTCTTAATATATACGCTGGTGGGGTAGAATAATAGATCGGGGGATAGACTAAGGCAGGGGCAAAGCTGACGACGCAGGGCCGAGGGCTGGAGAGAGACGCTGTGATCGAGAGATGCTGACTTGAGGTCTTCGAGAAGGGTGTAGAAGGTAGCCTTGGCGACTGATGGGGCTTAGCGGCGGTTTGGGGCGAGGCTGACAAAGTTACGAATCGCGTGGCCTGACGCTAATATGGCGGGGAGTTAGTAAGCGGCAGGGGCTTTTAAAGGTCACGTGGTAATTCGATATCAATTCTGTAAAACGAATCTGGACTTGATAATCAAGTGCCGGAAGAAGGGAAAATATTAAAAATCGCGTAAGTAATTATCTTTCTTGATTTAAATCTTTTCTACTTATACTAGAATGAAATATCGAGTGTTGTGGCAGACAAACATCGCCGTGAGGTTCTCACTCTCACAACTCTCTGAGAGCCCTCCTGGACATTGTGCTTCGAGGAGCAAATACTGGAGGTATTGGAGGGCCATTTAACAATGTGGAGTAGATGATAGTAGGATATCATCCTGAATTAACATGCTGAACCAAACTATCACTGAACCATACGATTATTCTTACGGGGTAAATATCAATTTCATTCATATATTGTTATAATAAATTCATTCCTTTTTATTTCATTATATACAATTTTCACCTGTCATAAGGTCCGTCAAGTGTCTCCTCCCGCATCCATTTCATCCATCGTCCAGCTCCTCCCCTACAACTGCAATACCTTATTCCCATCATCCATCGACCACAAATCCCACTCATCATCCCCCTCCGCAATCTTCCCCGACAACTTCATCCTCAAGATCTCCTTCTTCAACGCCGCCCTAATCAGCTGACACGCCTCAATCGACTTCTCATCCTGCATCTTCGACGACAACGCCTCCTCCAGGTTATCCCGCCTCTTCTCATACGACAACATCTCGCTCGGATCCCGCGTCTCCCCATACACAGACTTCATCTCCGGGCGCGGCCGCGGGATGATATGGAAGTGCACATGCTTGATTGTCTGCCCTGCCATCTTGCCTATCCGCCACGACATCAGCATGCATCCCTGGCACCACAACTCGACCAGGGGCTGAGGAATCGGGGGGACTCACCATTCGCCTGCAAGATATTCCAACTCTCATCATGATCCCTCCACTTCGCTCCAAACAACCCCGCCATCACCCCTCTACTAACAATCGGCAACCAGAACCCCAGCACCGCGCTCTCCCCCGACGAGAGATCACTGATCTTGCCCGCGTGCTCGCGCGGCAGCAGCACGATGTGGCCGCGGCTCATAGGCGCCACCTCGAGGAAGCCCACGACGCTGTGCGTCGCGAGGACGAGGTAGGCGGAGGCGAGAGGGCTGGCGGCGATGGTGGGGTTGGGGGTGGGCTTTGCGGTTTTGCCGATGACGCAGAAGTGGCATTCGGGGTCGTAGGTGTCCTCCACCTCCTCTTCGGGCATGGTGAGGTGGCGGGGGGGGGAGGGAAGTAATAGGGGTATGGAAGGAGAGGTATGGTAGGTGCTTCGGATGAGCAGATGGAGCCAGGCGGGAGGGTGCGCGGAGATATTAAAACCTGGGGAAATGCTTTGGTATCTGTTCCCTTGGGGGGTTAGATTGTTATATTGAAACCTGGGGAAGTTGCTTTGTTATGCTGCTCCCTTGGGGTATCAAATACGTCAGCGTGATCTAGGACCCTTAGATATTGACCAGTCGTCATAGACATCACCAAAAGCGCGGGAAAGCACGTGAACACTAAGTTATAAACCCATCATCAACAGAATCCCATCTCTCTCGCAGACGCCCAGTGCAAATCAAGACACATATCGATTGTCACTCCTATTCTGTCGACTGCGTATAGATTGCGGGAAATGTATGTCACACCATCACCACCTCTAGCGCGAGGAGAGATTCACGGAAATATTGTAGACACCCTTCTATGCATTCATGAATACAGCTTATATGTACACATCGATTGGTTCCAGTCGTCGGACGCATCGTCGGGCCGTAACATCCTCTTTCCAATCCACCACCCGTCTAAGCCTTCTGTCCCTTCTTCTCCGAGGAATCGATATCGGCTAAGAAGTCCCTAGAAACAACCATCAGTATAAACTCCACTAGAACCCCTCCTTCGTATTCGAAGTATCGCCGCAGCAGTATAGGACTCACTTGATGAACTTCTCCTCATCATTGTTCTTCGCGTTGAGCGGGGGAGTAGTGGTCTTCTCGGCCTTCTTTCCGCCCATAGCGAGGGCAGCACCGCCAAAGGTGATCGAAAGCGTGGCGATCGAGAGCTGTACATCAAAAACCTCGTCAGCACAATCCTTCAATTGCCCCTCTGCACTCCAATTCCCGCAATCCTCCCCTTCGTAGCCAATTGAAGAAATTTGCCCTCCCTCGGCATCCCTATTTTCCTCCACCCCCAAACGGGATCACCTACCCAGTGAGACGCGATCTGGCGACCGGCGATATTGTACATAACAACCATCTTGACGGTATTTGCTTGAATTGACTTGGAGAGAGGTGAGGTTGATGCGTTTGCGGTTGCGGTAAGTTGACGATGTGCTGGGCCGACGTTGGCTTTCCGAGCCCACTGCACAGCTTCAATATGCTTAGCGCCTTGGCAGTATTTTTGGTCGGTCGCTCGCTGTTGCTGCTGGGCTTACCCGGGACTTTTCGCGATTTCGTTTCCCCGAACGGGTCCGCGGCCGTCCGGTGGTTCCGTGCTGGGCGTGTAATCCAATGATATGCAAGTATCATAAAGTCATTGCACATGTCCTACGTAGATAGTATAGATTACTTTCTGAAACTGGTAATTGTAGGCTGCTGCTATCTCTCGCGCGCATCCAAACTGTCTTCCTCTCTTGTCACTGTCACTGTCACTGTCAAAATACCATTTCTCTATCTCATATACCTCATACGATTCTCAGATTTACCTCTCTTTCCACTCAACCCCATCGTTCGAGTGAAATAACCACCTTATCATGGCCACCACAGGCCCATCCAAACCCGACAATGACGTTGTGAAAATCAACCCCAACCCCCCTCCCCCCGCCAAAAAGCTCCCCAAAGACCTCCAGCGCCTCGTCGACCGCGCCGACAGAGACGAGACCATCTACGACGAAGTCCGGAGCGGAACGTGAGCTCTCCCCCATCTCCCCTTCCCTCTGCCCTCTCCTCCCCCTCCCCGCCTCTATTATCTCTCCCTTCCACCAAGCCCGAACCGCAGAACCCCCCAACTGGAGACAAACCTATCCTAACACCCCCCCAGCGCCCCCGAATCAACCGAATCCTCCATCCGCTACGCCGCCTACGCAACCCGCATCCGCACCGCCCTCCTCTCCGCCCAACGCTACGTAGCCTACACCTCGGACGTCGGTGAATCCTTCCGCCCCGTCGCGCACCCCAACCTCGTGCGCGCCGCCTACGGCATCTCATGGGCCTATCTAGCGGGAGACGTCGCGCACGAGGGGTATAAAGCTTATTGTGCTAATCAGCGCACTTTGCATCCTGAGGGCGTGCTGTTGGGGGGGGGTGTGAGGGCGGATTCCGGGGAGGGGTTGGGGGTTGCTGCTGCTGCGGCGGAGGGGGGGAAAGAGGGGGTGAAGACGGGGGGGGGATTGGTGACGCGGGGTGTGGTGACGCCGTTAGAGGATTACCGCACCGTCATCGTGCAACGCGCTCTCTTCCAAGGGATAGCATCCATGGGTCTCCCGATGCTAACAATCCACTCCATCGTGCGCTACGCCGGACGCGCGATGAAAGACGTCAAGAACCCGCGCCTGCGCATGTGGGGACCCGTCGGGCTGGGGTTGAGCGTCGTGCCGGTGTTGCCGTATTTGTTTGATAAGCCTGTGGAGGGGGCGGTGGAGTTTTTGTTTCATGAGGGGTTTAAGGCGATTGGAGGGCAGGAGGCGGTGGGAGATGCGCCGGTGGTGGGGAGGGAGAAGAGGTTGGAGGAGGCGGGGGGGAGGGGGAGGGGGAAGGGGGGGAAGGGGGATAAGGAGTTGTAGAGGGGGGAGAAGGGGGGGGGGGGTGGAGAGTTGTTGGGGAGGGGGGTGTTGTGTATAGAATGAGGGCTGTGTGTATACTGTATATCTAAATCTCTAAATCTCGACCTCAATATAGACGTCTCAACTTCTACTTCCATGGTATTGGTGGCATGAGGAAGTAACAACGTGATGGAAGGTATAAAACCAAAGAAAAGGAGGTCGCAGCGCCAAGACAGGAAACAGCACAGGGTATGAAAAAGCATATCTAATCTTTCTATAACCTCACAAACAGCACTAGCACCAGCAGTAAGCACGCATGCAATGCACCTCCAAGCACCAGAGCATGTTGAAAACATCTTTTTGATCTCCCCATTCCCCACCAGTCGCCTTCTCTTCAAGCCAAACCCCCCCTTCCATCATCTACGAACTCCAAGTGTGTTTCAGCGTCCTAGCAATTCCATCTTCTTCATAGCATCTTAGATATCATCCTCCTCCT